>NC_068984.1:140488390-140491767 GCF_001194135.2 Octopus bimaculoides | reverse complement strand
TATATATATATATATATATATATATATATAAAACCTAAATGCAAAATTAATAAGTCACAAAAGTGACGGCGGGTGCTGACATGCTAAAAATAAGAGTTAAAACAACTCAAAAGCACTGTCTTAATGACTGACAAAAGGAGGTAAGTCTCTAGCAGTTAGGGTCATGATGGAAAGAACTTCACAGTCAAGACAGAGTTGGAAGTGCATTGTGACCAGTGATGTATAACTGCATCTGATGGTCTGGTGGATACTGTTGTGTGTGTGTATTAGGTTAGAGAGATGGTTTTGTTGCATTTCATGATGGGGGAAGAAACAAATGCTTCTTTGGTCTTAATTGATATATTTAATCAAGGTAATATTTTCCTTCTTTGTTGATGACATAATACCAAATATTTGGCAAGTTGTCGATCCCTCGAGCATAACATTCTTCAGGTTTCAAAAGAACACTTGATATAATTTTTAACCTTTCACAGATAATAAACTGTTCTCCCTATACGAAATGTTGCAATGGTTTGAAAAGATGATTGTCAGATGGCGCAAGGTCAAGTGAGTAAAGAAGACAAGGCAAAACTTCTGTTCAGTGCTATAATCCTTTCCTGGGTGACCTGGATAATGTATGGTTTTGCATTATTGTTTAAGAGCAACACTCCTTCATGACTGACCAATGATGGGTGCTTTTTGTGTAGTGCTTCCAGTTGATGACAGCATGTCTCCACATTAATTGTTCTGTTTTGCTTTAACGTGTCATGATAAATGGCACCCTTCATATCACACCAAACACAACATAACTTGTTTTGTGTGTAATTCTGGTTTGGGGACAGATTCTTCTTTGTCATTGGATATGATTATAGAGATTCTATTTTTCTTCGCTTGTGATGATTCTACCCAAGAAAGGTTCAGTAGCAAGTCTACTCTTTAACCCTTTAGCATTCAGATAACTGTGTTAAATGCAGTGCTTATTTATCCACCTTGTTTTGAATTAATCATGCATTATCTCATAGCTTTGAGATTTCAGTGATGTGATTGTTTAGTCTTAGAGAGGCATTGTAGAGGAGAGGCCAGATCTGGTCACTTTCAACATAAAACAGGCAGAATATTTTGGCCGGATATGGCCAGTTTAAATGCTAAAGGGTTAATGACAAACAAAAGGTTACGTACTGATTAAATTGGGAGGCAGTTAGATGATAAGGGACTTCCTGACCAAGTTTGAGTACTTTTCTAAGTTCATGAAGTTGTTTCATAATCAAAGTGGGATTTGAATTGAACTATTTTGCTAATCCTGGTGCAGTTTGCTTTGGATTTTCTTCAACTATGGTCTTTAGAAGCTCAATATTGATAGAACTAGGTCATCCAGATCAAGGAGACTCTGCGAATGAAAAATTACCTGAGCAAAACTGGCTAAACCATTGTTGGCATGTGCTGATACTTATAACATTCATTTCCATAGACAGAATGAGTATTTCTTGCTGCTTCTATTGCTGGAAAGCCCTTTGTAAATTCAAACAGCATGCAATATATCTGATATGGATCTGATCTAAACTCCTTTCAAAAGAGCAAAATTCATACAAATGGCTGTTCATCTTAGGGGTTTATAAACAAGGAATTAAGGTACAAGCATTCATGTTTTACATTTTTTTATTAACCCTTTAGCATTCAAACAGGCCATATCTGGCCCAAATATTCTACGTACTTTATGTTTAAACCATCTAGATTCAGCCTCTTATACCAAACCTACAATGTCATTCTAAAAATAAACGATCGCATAATCAAAATTTAGAAGCTATGAGCTAATGCATAATTAATTCAAAACAATGTGAATTTTGACTGAGTAATCAGAATGCTAAAGGGTTTGTGGTAAGAAACTTTTTAATTATTTTAGTTTATGAAAGCAACGTACAAAGTAATCTTTATCTTTTCTTCCTCCTGTGTTATTGATTTTTTCTTCTGATTTTCTGTTTCCTTCTGACAGGTTTCTCCCTTGACTCTGAACAAATTGAAATAAGCTTCTTCTAAGAAAATTAATAAATAGACAGATGTATTATTGTAACAAATAGCCACTGTTATCTTTTATTATATATGAATAATATCCTTTTACCTTTCTGAAATTAATAAACTTGTAGGTAAATCTATTTTGCTATTTATTTAAACAAAGGTAAATACTTTAATTCAGTGACAGAGTAATTCAGTAATTTAATATATAAATATTGTTTCTATCTAACAACTAAATACATCTATTCTTTAACAGAATAAATATAAGCCTACAAAATGATTCTGTCAATTTAGTGAAATAGACAAATTTGTTTAACAATTAATCACTCTTCTCCATTGTATTCTGTTTTCTTCTGTCTTTCAAAAAGTTCTTTTTCTTTATATTTTCTGTTAACCGTCTAATCTAAAACATGCTTGTGTGTCTTATGTCTGTTTTTTAACTGTCGGTCTGTCTTTCCATGTTTCTTGTTATCGTACTTTTAGATAATTAAACAAGCAAAAATATTTCCTTGTCAAGGTTGAATACAATGATTGAAGAATATGTCTGAACTGCAAATGTGAAATATTTTCCTCTTGTCCTTATGATGAGAAATACATTTTAGCCAACTGATCCATTTCATCTTAGAAGTAAGGGTTAGTCCTTACCTAGAAATCCCCTTACTATAAAAAGGGATTATTTCCCCTACATCTAAGTGCCCATGCATGTTTTTCAAAAGAACCTTCCTCATAAAACCGATTTTATAGAAAGAGAAATCTTATAATTTCTTGAAGCAACAAAATTGACAGGTGGAAGAAATTTGCATTTTCTTAATAATATGGAATATGGCTAAACACTTCCATCCAGCAATTTGATTATAGAGGCCCAGAAACACTATAGCTTCTATAGATCTAATGGAAAAAGAAAGCATTGTTTGATTCTTATGCCTTCTTCAAGCCATATATGTCTTGTTAGACAGCATTATGATTGGTGAAGAAGAGGCAAGCATTGATAAAGAAATCAGCAGTGAAAGAAATTTCATATGTTTCTTAGAAGGCCAGAAGGCACATGCTACCAATATGCTTGTGTAAGATGCCAAGGAAGTGGAAATGGTCCTGACTTGCCCCCAAAATCAGGACTGAATGCAAAGGTGAAGATAATACAGCTAGCCATGGTGAAGTCTGAGAGAAGCACCAGCGAGAACAACTGATACGAGACAAAACAAATATAAGCAAAGATACTTGCTAAAACTGAAAAATAATGATACCGTAAAGGACAGATCCTGGATCACTTCTAGGTTCCACCTAAGGGCTGTCTGCTGGCACGGTGAAATAGGGGTGAGTTGCTGCCTTGATCATCCCCAAGTCTTGTTAAAACTAGAAATATATTCTTTTCTACTCTAAGCACAAGG
>NC_068984.1:140486909-140488380 GCF_001194135.2 Octopus bimaculoides | reverse complement strand
ATTGATCCCCAGTACGCAATTGGTACTTAATTTATTGACCCTGAAAGGATAAAAGGCAAAGTCAACCTCAGTGGAATTTGAACCGATTCTGTGTTCAGCAAAAGAGATGGATAGAATAAGTACTAGGCTTACAAAGAATAAGTCCTGGGGTCGATTAGTTCAACTAAACATGGTGCTCCAGCATGGCAGCAGTCAAATGACTGAAACAAGTAAAAGAATATATATATCAGACATGAAACTGATGATGATGATATATATATATACATGTACACACACACACACACACCTATCCACACATCCGGAATATGTATATATGTTGAAATATATTCATATAACTTATTCTTACCAGCTTCTCTTCCTCCTCCCTCTCTTAGTTTCTCTGTTCAACTGCTTCCTCTTAATGTATACACTCTCACTTGTCTTGTGTTCCCCATCATTTGCAGCCATTTGCTCAAACATAGAGCACAGATGACATAATCGAAAGGTTCATTGTGAAACGGAACCCACTTGATTACAGATATTATTGAAATTACAAAAATTAATGGGGGAAAGAGATTCTGATGTGACATTGTGAAAAACAGTGGTCACTGAAAAAAGAATCTATGTTATATTATGTGTGTTGTGATATTCTGAGATGCGCTACAGGTTTTATAGATAGGCAGTTATTTCCCTTGCTGGACATCGTTAACAGCACATGACAGGAACTAGGGGAGAATATAAACGGTTGTCTCCTGGAATGCATGGAGAGGGGTCTCTACCATGAAGTTCCCCATGGTACACTAGAACCTCAGACGTTGATATGCGATGTTCATTGTGGCATCCTTAGTGGGATGTGTGTGTGCATACCCCCCCCACCTACACACACATTTGATGTTCCTAAAGAATAGTCAGAAAATAGTTCTTGTATGCTAAAAGTCCCAAACTTCTTCAGATATGTGTTTTGCAGACGGCGATTTCTTTTCTTTTTTTTTAATCTTTAATCCACGCCGCTTATGTAATTTTTCAGTGTTATTTATTTATTTGTTTGTCATATGTTTTAAACATCTGAGATTAAAAAGTCAAATCTGTAAAATCACAGTAAAAAGATGCGTTACCCCAACTGGCCATTTTCTTTATTTTAAGGATTCATTACCTATGATGCTCAAAGGAAGTACATCCTATTTTTGGTGCTTCCTCTCCAATCCTCTGTATCACTTCTCTTATATTCTACTTTCCTTTAACTTGAGGTACGTTCTGATGCATCTTCCACCCCTATCTCCTCACTTTCTCAACTGGGGTTCCCTCCCTTTTAACCTTTAAACTGGCCATATCAGGCTCAAATGTTCTGCCTGTTCTTGTTTTTCATTCAAACTGGCCAGAGTCAGCTCCTCACAATATCATTCTATAAATAAACCTTACATTTGACGGAGTAATCTGAATGCCAAGCAGTCGTCACCTGCAATAAAGCCACCTCCCTCAATACCCCCCCCCC
>NC_068984.1:140484148-140486508 GCF_001194135.2 Octopus bimaculoides | reverse complement strand
ATATATATATATATATATATATATATATATTTCGATTTTGTATTCGCTTTGCAAGATTTGTCTGTTGAAGCGTATTTTATTGTGTCTGGAGAGAGTCATTCTCTTTTAGTACCTTATTACTTAACACACGCGCCGGTTCGATTTCCACTCATTTACTTATTTATTTTTTCTATAATTAAGTGGAAATCGAACCGGTGAGTGTGTTAAGTAATAAGACACTAAAGGAAAATGACTCTCTCCAGACAATAATATATATATATAGGCGCAGGCATGTGATCTCAGGTTCAACCCTACTGCGCGACACCGTTGCTAAGTGTTTTGAGAGTGAATTAATATGTATGTATGTATGTATGTAAATGCTCACACGTACATGTATCGTGTGTGCGTGTGTATCCCTTTGCCATGTGACAACCGAAGTACGTTTGTTTACGTATCTGTAACTTAGCAATTCGGCAAAACGATTGATTAATTAATTTAGTACTAGGTTCCTTGAAATAAATGATGGAGTTGATTATTTCAAGTCAACCCTTGAAATTGGTGCCTCAGCCTTGCCGCTGTCCGGTAACAACATGTGTGTGATATATTTTAGTCACCTACATGTACAGATACATAACGTGTAATAAATATGGTCCAGATGGACTATATGTATTCTGAACCTTCCCCCCCCCTGTTTTATTTTCTTTTTTTACGGAATCCCACGTTTTAGGCTATTTCAAAATTTCGATTCCCCCCCTCCCGGGTTTTATATAGATCCACAGGATAAACCTAACCCTAACCCTGACCGTAACCCTAAACCTAAACCTAACCCTAACACTAGTTTTGTGAGATTTGGCTGTTATTTCTAGCATGTAAATAGCCTGTTTGGTGGTGGGGGGGGAATTGAAATTTTTCCAAAATTTTTTTTTCAGAATCGGAATCTCCATAGCCTAAAACGTGGGATTCCGTAAAAAAAAAATAAATTAATAAATAAGGTGGGGAAAGGTTCAGATTACATATAGTCCATCTCCGTTTTCTCGTTGCACTTTTTCTTCACAATTATTTCCGATTTCATTGTACCACGAATGTAGGCTCTATTTCGGTCTGTGACCAAAACCCGAGGGTGGAAATAGCATTATTCACTTATGTCCGGGTATCTTGCCCCGATTTCTTCGGATTCCCGTGCTTTTATAATTTATCTCCCGCTATATCTTTTACTTTATTTCAGTCATACTGGGACACTGTCTCGTCGGGTTTAGGTGTAACAAATCGACCCCCGTACGTTTTCCTTTGTTCAAACTTGGTACTTATTTCACTGTTATCATTTGGCGAACCGTTAAGTTACGGCGACGTGAATAAATCAACGGTAGTTGATGGGTACAAATAGAAGCGCATACACTCATTATATACACACACTCGCATATGCATATACCTACACGACGAGTGTTTTTCAATTTCCCACTATCAGATTGGAGCCTGGTGTAGCCATCTGGTTCACCAGTCCTCAATCAAATTGCCCAACCCATGCTAGCATGGAAAGCGGACCTTAAACGATGATGATGATGAAATCCACTCGTAAGGTTTTGGTCGACCTGCTGCTATAGTAGAAGACACTTGCCCAAAACGATACGCAGTGGGACCGAACTCGGAGCCATGTGGTTTGGAAGCAAACTTCTTACCATAGAGCCACGTCTGCGCCTATTAAACCGCTCTATAATCACGATTGCGTGTAAAAAATAAAGTGTAAGGTAAAATAATGAGTGGCAATACTCTTGGCTAATGGAGATCCCGCTTCCCATATTTTTTTTTCATAAGTCTTTATCTATTCAAAAAGTTACTCGAAGAAAAGAAACGGGACAACAAATAGGCATCGCTTGACTTTTTAGGAAATAGTAGCGAAATGTCTCTCAAATCACTGCCTGTTATTTTGAAAACGAAAAGACACTGGAGCATGAAGTGTCAGGCATATACAACATACGGGATGGCCACGGCCGGAATACCTTTAATCATAGATCTGCTCGGACAGAGCTCGTCTGCAGATGAACAGCAGCTCCATGACACGGTGTGACAACGACAAAGTCCACATGTGGTCACTTAAACCTGTTAGAAATAGCAGCCAAATCTCCATATCACAGCATCCCCCCCGCCACTGTCTTTAGGGACACAATGGTTAGATATTAAAAACACTCCTAGATATTATTAAAAAAAAAACAGACGGGATGGTCACACTTGGAACAGCGCTTTGATCGTTAATACATTCGAAAGCTGACAGGTTTCTTGCATTCGCATGTGTGTGCATCATACACACGTATATCTGTGTGTATATATATATATATATATATATATATATATATATATATATGTGTGTGTGTATGTATGTATAT
>NC_068984.1:140474988-140484011 GCF_001194135.2 Octopus bimaculoides | reverse complement strand
TATATATATATATATATATGTGTGTGTGTGTGTATGTATGTATATACTTATTCATCAGTATAATTTCGCGTTTCCGTTTTTCACAGCGACTCGCTTTGGAAAACGGAAACTAAACTCAGTTGCGACGGAAGAAAGCCTCAGCTTCGAATAAATGGATATAAAACTCTACATCATGTATTGAGTGCATCCCCCTTTCTCTCTCCCGTTGGTAAATTTAAACACCACATATTTATACACAGATACGAGATCCACCCTTTTCAAAACCCTCGCTTCTTCCGAACCAGGCGTACGATTTGGTAACCCCCGTTCATCGACGACAATCCACAACATTTACTTCTTCTTCCTTGTCTTCTCAAGTCAGGAAGATCTCGTTTAAACATTTTTCAGGAAATTAAAGTTGCTTGTGCTTTTTAAAAACGTCTAATGACTTATTGTCACACACACACACACCTACACTTTTGTCGCCTTCAAGCTGTCTCTCCCTCCTCTCTTTTTTTCTCACCGTGTATATATGTGGCTGTTTATTTCTTATCTCACTCACTCACACTTCCCCTTCGTCCCTCTCTCTCTCTCTTCCCCTTCTCTATTTCTCTCTGTCCGTTTCTCTCTCTATTTTTTTTTGTCTCTCTCCCTCCCATTCTCTTTCTGTTTCTTTCTTCCCTCTCTCCATTTCTCTGTCTCTTACTGACACAAAAACACTCTTTCTCTTTCCCCGTATCTCTCGCCTAATGTTGGCTTTTATGTTATATTGCTTTTATTGTAAGATAGGATTTCATTAGTGTGTGTGGCAAGGACTGTATACTGTCGGTCTATATGAGTGATTGTGAAGTCGGGGTTCTCCTCTGTGTTGTTTCGTACGTAATAAAGCTATAGCAACCAACGAATATTGTTGCCATATTGTGCCAAAAGGGGAAGACTTAATTAGCGAAGCATGCAATGTTGGTAGGTAATTTGTTCCTTCTTTTGATTGTCATTCATTTATTTCACATTTAATCTCAACTGATACACAACAGGCATTTGCTCCTTATATTTCTCTCCCCCACACCAATCGGTTTCACGAAACGGACAGGTCGCAATATTCATTCGAGGCCTGTTAACAAATCCGGGGTGTAATATATATATATATATATATATATATATCTTAAATATGAAATTTATTATATTCAAACCGAATCTAATCCCTTCAGCGACTTTTCGTACACACGTGTTTGAGAGACAGAGATAGAGCGACTTAAATTATTATTAAAAAAACCCACATTACCTCTATGTATGTATGTACGAGTGTATATAAATCGTAATTTTATTTCTTCATAAATCTATTGTTTTTTCAGCTGTCCGAACCCAGCTTTTTTTTTGTACTATTGTGTCGTTATTTGCGGTGCCATATTTCATAACTACTGACCTCTTCCTAGCTGTGACCCCTAAAAACATTTGATATATATTTCTTGGGAGATCGGGCAAATGACACGTGTGGTGGGGCGGCGGTAGTGATGATCGATAAAGTAACGTAGACGGGCGATGGTCTGTTGCTAGGGAGAAACGATACTTTAATATATAATACAAATATATATATATATATATAATAATAATCAAATATATATATATATGTATATATAATGTGTGTGTATATAATATGTATATATAGAAGTAGCCCAGTATTCTTTTAAGGCAGGTCGTTGTCGCTCTGTTTCTATCCAGTCACACATCAGAATTTCATTTCCCCGCACACTGTTGTGGTGGTTGTTGCTGTTAATTGCCGACAGCCTCTCGATTGCATTTTTACGACAGTCAGAACTTTTTTACTTCATTTTCGTGGATGATCTGGACGACTGTGTAAGCAGTGCTGTTCCAACTGGCTTGAAAAGCAGGATGTCGGGAGAGGTAGCTGTTTACCAAGTGAGCATTTTGAATATTAATTACTCGTTCTTGTTGGACGGCCTTTACTTCATATTCATCCAGTCTACCATTCAATCTAAATTGGATTTATTTAAAAAAGGGTAGTATCAAGAATCGCATATGTTTTACTCGTCTTCTCTCTAATGGTTGTTTTGTTTTGTTGTTTTTCTTTCTTCCTTATCTGTTACTTAAGCCACACACTTAAATTAGTGTTCAAGAGTTTAAGTTAGCTTTTCTTTATTGCGCTATCTAAACGAAAATGGCAGCCTTTCGTTGATATGTCATCATCATTCGTCATCGTTTTTGACCTTACGTGTTGTTCTTTCACCTCTTAACTCTTCATCCCAGTTTTCAAACACTCAAAATAGGTGATATTTGGGGTGTGTGTGTTTTTTTTCTCTGCAGCCATTGTTGTTTGTATGTATGTAGTCAGTTTCAATGTGTGGAGTCAGTCCTTCGCCGCCATTGACATATGGTGATCACACGGGCATCACGTTCACCGCCACCACTATTATTATTATTATTATTATTACAACTCATATTGCACTGGTTTGGGAACTTTATCTGATAGTTTTTGCTTTGTTATTTTTTTCCTTCTATATATTCCTACTTCAATGTCTCTTACAATTTCTCCCTCTCTTTCCCTTCCTCTTCCTGCAGTAGCAACACTGTTGCGTTTTTAAATCGATCCAATGCAAGAGGATACCCCTCTCTTTTCTTTTCATTTTCTCTTCTTACCCTCCTCCTATAATTACACCGAATTGTTGGGATTAGGGGTGCGTGATCATCGAAAGGTGTGTGTGTGAGAGAGAGTTTGGAGGGAAGAAGAAAGGCTGTTTGCTGTGTGGTATTTCGTTCGTTTGCAGCCTGCTGAGCTGTGATAATATATGAATTATTTGCAGTGAGATAGTGTGGTGAATTGTTGGTTGGAAAAGGTGGAAAGGAAGTTGTGAAGCGGCCATAACTAACGCCCGCCATAGCAGCACGGGACTTATCTATCAGAGATTTTTGTCGAACTAAACTAAACATTTTTCTGCTTTTTTCATTAATTTCATTTATTTATTTATTCCTCCAACACGTCACTCAATCTCTGGCGTTTTTTGGTTTTTTTCCCCCCACCTCTCTTCTTCGGTTGTCTCCTTTTTGTATTTGTAAAACTCCTCAAAAACTCATACGGAGCCAAACAGATCGAAATACAATACGCATCCGATTAAGAAAGACAAAAAAAAAAAGATCTTTATTTGAAATTAAAAGAATGTTGATGGTGAAAGTTAAACAAAAGATTAAAAGAAATAAATTTAAATTCGATGTGGTGGTTGTGGTGGTAGTGCCTCTGTAGAAGATGGACAACTGAAAGTGTTCTAGGGTAGACAAATAAATATCTCATGGATATTAACAAAATGCATTGAAAGGGGTTACAAATACTTTAAAATTTGTGTTGTCAGCTATAGAGATTTTGATATCTGCATGTTATAATCCCCGTTAACTTCAAGGATTGCAGAAAGAAAAGGCCTTTTCGTCTCAAAGCATGAAGCATTTGTTAATTATTAATTTATAATAATAAGCCTATAAGTTTATTTTCCCTCTCGGGGAGTTCGGTGGGTAATGTGTTGGGTGGCTGCATAAGATATTATTAAGTAGGAAGCCAACAAGTTGGTTATATATATGTGTATATATATATATATATATATATATATAGACACACACACACAGACATACATATATACATCCATCAATTTCAAGGCCTTTACACTGTGTGTGTATACGGCCTTCATTAATATTCATTTGTGTGTGTATATATATATATTATATATATAGTAAGGGGAAAAAATAAAAAGGACTTCTGTAATTATTGATGGCTTTTGTATGTGCGTATACGTGTGTGTGGTTATTTTATATATAAAATATCTCCTCTTTCTCTCCACGAAAATGTTGGCCATCGCTAATGACACCAGTAGCCACGCATACACGTTTTACTTTTAACTTTTTCCCTCTTCGTCTCGGTACTACAAATAAAAAAGTATTTCGAGTGACGAGGATCGTGAATTAGAAATATTTTTATATACGGTTGTATATCGAAGTATGTATTTTAGTAAAACTTTACATAGAAGATATGGACTTTTTTTTTCTTCCTTTTACTTATCGGCGGCTACTAATAGTTTGCTTAGTTGGATTGGCTTCGTTACCCATTACTTACTTTCTGAAAATGATACAACAGTGTGAATGTCGTTGGAAATTAATGCGTGCTTGTTTGTATGTGTGTGTGTATAATGAAGTTATAAGTTGTGTTGTGATAAATGGTGTCATCGATATAGGTTGGTTGGTTGTGTAAACCACCACCAACTAACCATGGTGTTAGTAGCGTCGAGTGACGACCACCAAGCACATCACCTCTATTACTACTGCTACCAACTCTTGTTTTATCAACCACTGACACCCACTCGTTTATTAGGTTATCGTATCGGAAGAAGAAAAAGATAACAATGATATTTCTCATTTCTTACATAAGCGATAAATACTCGGAATATTTCAGTGCAGACTAAGAGGGCGATGTGACGACGTTCATGCTTTTCATTTCTTTAATTTTATCTCTTAGACTTTGGCAACCAGTCGGAAGCGGTTTCGACTGGAAATAGGAAGAAACCTCATTGCGTTCTTGGTTCCTTGAGATCTTAACGTTGCACAAAGCTCTCTCGTTATTGTCATCATCATCATAATGATTATGATAACTGTTCTACTTTTACTTTTTTTTTTAAGACTAAACAAAGGTGTGGAGTTTTGATTTCAGTACTGGGCAGAATTTAAAAGGGTTTAGTTTGAATATTTTTTTTTTAAAGTAGGGGCGCTGAAATACTAAAAGTCATTTATTTGGAGTTCCATTGCTTCTCCTATCTCGCCTTGTAGGCTTAGAATTTGGTTGTTTCGCCCCAGGTCAACATTGATCGAACAAACCTGATCATATATATATATCCAACTGCAGTCTTTTTGTTTTTCTTATGTGCTTGAGATGTTCGGACCACTTTTTCCAACATGTCCTCTTCTAAGACGATAGGATGTGATTTGAGCGGTCTGGCTGTTATTTCAAGCAGAACGACCACGTATAGGCTTTCGATGGCTCAAAGGAAACTGTTTTTTCGCTTTTCTGTTATGTGGAGAGAAATACAAGATGATAAGATGATTGCAATGTCTGTGTCTCGCCGAAAGTTAGTATTATCCCAAAATGAAGCCAGTTCTCTATGGAAAATTGCTTTTACAATTATTTTCTCTTTGCAAAAATGGGACCTGTGTGGTGACGACCGTAGTTCTACATTCCCTTTGTCAAATTCATCAAAGCCAAAGCAGCTACCTTCTATCGAGGATCGAACCCAGAAATATTGCTTTAACGTGTTTTTTGTTTGCTTTTTATTTTTTGTCTATCCCATAGACCAGT
This sequence comes from Octopus bimaculoides, assembly GCF_001194135.2. Lineage (NCBI taxonomy): Eukaryota > Metazoa > Mollusca > Cephalopoda > Octopoda > Octopodidae > Octopus > Octopus bimaculoides. Next base: position 140,478,685 of record NC_068984.1, on the reverse strand, counting down.
CTAACGGTCATGTCATCGACACGAAAACCTCATAAGAGCAGAGAGCATGTTGTGATCTTCCTGCATTTCCTTAATCTGCTTTCGTAAGCGAACTGACATTGTTTTGGGCAGATTAACTCTATCTCCACCAGCGCTCAATGATACAAGGCTCCACATTTAAGAAGACATTTTAGTTGTTTGAATTTAACCACATTATTTGCATCATAAAAAATTTCTATTATTGTAAATGGCGAGAGATACAATCGATTATATGGGCTGGTACTTATTTTAGGTATCCCGGAAGTAGAAAATCTGGGATTCGAGCTCTGAACGTAGACCTTACTATCTCAAGGCGTTTTTTTTTTGTCAACCGCTTTTCTGTGACATCGCAAACTTTTTGACTTAATGGCTGAGGAAAAGTCTAGTTTTGATACTTCAGTAGTTCTTTTTAAATCTGTCTTTGATCTTCTTTGTTTATTTTGGTTTCCGACAATTCTGCAAAAGTTTTTACATCTTTTCATCATCCTCAATACTAAAGTCAGATTGAACTGTGCTTAGTTTATTTTATTTATATGAAGGGTTAACATATGCTTTGCTGCATGTGTCCTATATATATATATATATATATATATATGTGTGTGTGTACAGCGTACGTGCATAAAAGAAGCAGCGGATAGAGTTTCGTCCGTGCCTTCCCAAGTTTATAATGCGATTGAAGGCCCAATGTCCTCTTCTCCTTTCACATTTCCCCCGCTATTTCCTATTTTCTCAAGCATATATCGCATGAGTCCGTTTCATTCATTATTTTTACTTTATAGGGGAGTGGAGAGTTTCGCCTTGTCTTTTATGCTTTTTTCGTTCTCTTTGTATGTCAGCTCCTTTTTCGTCTCATTTACTCGTTTGTGGATAATCTTAGTTTTGATCCTCTGAGTCATTAATTCAGCCTTAATGTAATCTTACTTCCTCTTTCACTGGTTTTCAAACTAAACATTTATTTAAAATATATATATATATATTGAATGTGTAAGGCAATACAGAAGTTAGTCGATGTAAACAGGTGCTCTTTTTGTGAGGGACGGGTCAGGAAAGATTCCTTTAGTTTTACGTATTTTAATTATTTCTACATATCGGATGTGGGTGGACAGTCATCGGTTATCTAGGGTTAAAATAAAAACAATGTCCTGGTTCATTTTCTACAGACACCCAGTGCTTATCGCACTCATACACATGTTCTGTGTCTCACACACATCTTCAAAATAACTGTTAGATAGTTAAATTTGATCCACGAGTTAGAGACATTGAAAGCAGCGGTAAATGATGAGTAGATTCGGCTATCTTTTAAGTCATGATGCTACACAGTTTTAGGTGTTGTAATTACTAACTGCTGATAATGAATTCAAACTTTATTAGATACGGAGAGGAAGTCACTTGAATTTTGTCTCAATTTCGTTTGGCTAAAAATAGATGCTACTCTTTTATTGTTGATTGTAGTAAAGAGATCCAGTTGTGCAAACAATACTATGTCCATGTACAAATTAGCTCTTTAAAAAAATCATCCAGTTATATTTGCGTAATAAATTGAATATTGTGTGTGTGTAGACGAGCACATCTGTCCTCTTTACTGTATTGATATGATGACAAGCTTAAACTTACATTTGTTGTGAATCTTAGAAACGAACTACTTTGAGAATTATATATTCATATTTCTTCAGACATTGTCTTCGTCTTCTATGTTTTTAATTTTCATCATTTAGTTCAGATTTTATTTTCTCCGTGCATATTGGACGGGTTTTATTTAACATAGCATCTGGATTTCTTATTTGATTGATTTCATTGATTTTTAACCTCTGTGTCACAATCTCGTAGTAAGTGTGAAGAATATGTACATATGTATGAAAAAAAAGAAATTATTCCAGGAATTAGCGGAATTATTCTCTGCATAGGCTCAATCGATAGAAATGTATCGTTGATAGACAAATAGAAAATGTGGTTCATAAATGTTGACAGCTGCTGCAGTTAATTAATTGGAGGGTGGGGACAACTAATGATGATTTGTTTATGTCCCCTGTAAATTAGCAGTTTGGCAAAAGATACTGATAGAATAAGTACCAGACTTAAAATGAGTGTTGATCTGTTTGACTAAAACCTTTCAGGCAGTGCCCCAGCATGGCCACAGTTCAATATCTGACACAAGTAAAAGAAAAGAAAAAACAAAAGATGTTTTCGTTTTGCTTTAGATGGAAATACTTATCCTTCTCTCTGCACTTTCTGTTTGTTTATTAAGTTGATTTTTCCCTGCTAGCATGGGTTAGACAAATAGTGTTTAGGTATAACTGTTAACTTTTTCCAATAAGGAATCTCTTATGCTACATGCTTTTGAAGTTGCAAAGATCAACAGTTTATTTCTTGGCTGGGAAAATGATAGCCACATAACTGCTTGCTGCTCATTGATTTTTGGAGAAGCACAAATGTAAACATGGTTAAAAAGCTTGCTTCCTCACCACATGGTTAAAAAGCTTGCTTCCTCACCACATGGTTTTGACTTCAGTTCTACTGTGTGACATCTTTGACAACTGTCGTCTACTATACCCCCTGGCTCACCAAAGCCTTGAAGGTGGATTGTGTAGATGGAAATTGAAAAAAGCGCATTGAGTATTTATATTTATGTGGGTGTCCTTGTCTTGGCATTGAGTGATAGTTGCAGACGAATGTCATTGTTATGCAGGCAGTGTCATTCATTTCCAATATTCTGGCCATAGGGAATTATTACCTTGCTTGGAAACAGGTGAGAGTTAGCAGCAGGGAGGGCATCCGGTCATACAAAGTCAAACTCAGTAAACTTCAGCTGACCAATGCAAGCATGGAAAAGTAGGTGTTAAAAATGCTAGTAGTGATGATATATGATAGGGTCCTTTTGGGTTCCATCGATCAAATTCTCTCACAGGTTTTGTTTGGCTTGGAGCTATGGTAGAAGCTGCCCAAAGTGCTGTGCAGTGGGACTGAACCTAAAACCGCATGGTTGGGAAGTGAAATGCTTTATCACACTGCCATGTTTATGTTGATTCTTTTAGCTTCTTATTTGCTGAACCGTTTATACATTGGTGGCAACAGTTTGATATGATATTGGTGATTTAGTAGGTCACTTGTCAGAGTGGAAGCTATTATGTCCAGTAGTAATTTATTGAACACTAAAAAGACAAGTGTCATTTAAAAAAAAGAAACTCTTGTTATTTTCTAAGATAACTGTTAAATGTATATTAGTTGGAGACCATTTTCCTCTGACTAGAAACTATAACAACTAATATGTTCTCATATTTTGTTGTGATACTTGGTGGGGGTTTGATATGAAATTCTTTGATTGTTAGTTTTTTTTCTTTTTTAAATCAATCTCATTTCAGTACAGTAATCCAAAGCATAAATTCACATCTACTGTCATTAGTTATTTAAAACAAAACAAAACAAACACCTGACAGGTGTGGCAAGAATGATTTTATAGACATGTTTATGGCAGTCTGCTTCTGCTGTGTCATGTAATTAGAGCTTGTTAATTGCCTCTCCTCAACCCTTCTCTCTTTATCAGTTCGTTTAGTCTTCCCCCTCATATTTTCTCAGATCAATTAAAGAACCTGTGTTCTTATGAATATAAAATTTGTTCCAGTTCCCATATTTTCAAATGACATCAATGAAGAAAATAAGGCATGTGAGAGGGAGGGGGCGG
>NC_068984.1:140449718-140474893 GCF_001194135.2 Octopus bimaculoides | reverse complement strand
GGGGGGGGGGTACTGGGAAGCATAGTAGAGAAAAGAGAAATCAGTACCATGGTTGGCTGAGATTGTACTTCATGGGATAATATCTGCTACTACTGGTGAGCTTGGTCTCAATCAAGGCTGCTAATTCCAGAAAGCAGCAAATTAATTAATAAAACGAGTGCTCAGAGAGCGCAAACTTCCGCCAAGGCAACACCAGCGTCCTCTCAACGATTAGCCAGAGATGATTTTTAAAATGAGAATATCTGAAATAAACTCAACCAATCTCACAGATGAGAATACTAAAAATTAACCTGACCACTCTCAAAAATTAAGTTATAAAAAAAAAAAAAACAGGGAAAATAATCTAGAATCCTTGTCAGGTACCATATCTTTATGGGGTTGATGTCATTGACTCAGCCTCTCCCTCAAAATTTCAGCCCTTGTGCCTATAGTAGAAAGAATTATTATTTACTTATCAGGTGTCATCATCATAGTTTTAACTTCACTTTTCCAAGCTTGCATGAGTTGGATGGATTTTCATGAGCCAGATTTTCCACAACCAGATGTCTGTCTTGTTTCCAGGTAAGGTAATAATTCCCCACGACCTGATGTGTCTTGGCAGGCTGGAAACAAAGGACACCGCTTGCATGAGAGTGACACTTGCTTACGGCTATCCCATGATATCAGATACACACACACACTAATATATGACGGGCTTCTTTCAGTTTCCATCTACCAGATTGACTCACAGAGCTATGGTGGAAGACGCTTCCCCAAGGTGCTATGCAAAGGAACTGAACCCAAAACTATGACCGTGGGAAACAAACTTCTTACTACACGGTTATGCCTGCACCTAAGTGGGAATTAAAACTGGGTTGTAATATTTAAGCTTGCTATTTCTTTATTCTAAGATTAATAACATGATAATGGAGAAAATGGATCTCCATTAGGTTTGTGATGAGGATTCAGTTGTTTGAGCATTTGAATTATCTGCTCATAGAATAAGTGTTCTACACACACACACACACACACACACACACACGTGTGTGTATATTGTTTGCTTTTATATTTTTCCATACTAGTATGGATTAGACAAATTTATTATTGATTTCAAATTTTAGCAATTTCGGGGTGGGGTAAATCAATCACATTGACCCCCAGTACTCAATCAGCACTTATTTTATCAACCCTGAAAGGATGAAAGACAGTTGACCTCGGCAGCATTTGAACTCAGAACATAAATATGAACAAAATGCTGCAAGACATTTTGTCCGACATGCTAACAATTCTGCTGGCTTGCTGCCTTAGACAAATATATCATTGAGGCCTTGTTTTACAGCTAAATTCTCTTCCTTTTGCTAACCCTTCCAAGTGAACTCTTATTCTACACATCTTTGAAAGCACAAAGCCAGTGCTTGAATTGTTGAGAGTAGAAATAGCAAAAAGGGTCACTGCTTTTAGTGAAGCGAATTTTTCTCTCTCCAAGAAGCACAGATGTGAACATACATGTACACACATGATAGATTTCCATACAAATTCTATCACTTCTGCTCAGAAGACATTGGTTGCTCTGAGGCCATTCAGGTACTAAAGTCTGAAACCATATAGTTATGAAGTGAACTCTATATCGACACAGCTGTCCCATCGATATTTCATTTTACTTAGTTGTGATAATTTGAAAAGATCCTTTTTTTTTACAACAGCTCAGTAACCAGTTTTATGATTTTGTTGAAACCCTTACACAGGTTGTAAGGTCGTCTTAGGAAATAGTGAATGTGAGAAAATACTGTTGCAGATATTAAACAAGCTCTTCAGCTGTTAAGGTATTGAAATTATGCATGGTTGGCTAAATTCTTCTCTGGTCACTGTTTTCACATGCTCGTAATCAAGCTTTAAGTTATTAATCAATGGTATTAGTAATATCTATTATTTACCTAGTTTCAGAAACACTAATCTATCTCTTATCAGTCTGCCTTTGTATGTATCTGTCTATCTGTCTGGCTTTGTATGTACCTGTCTGTTTATCTCTCTATATATACGTATGTACACCAAGTTTTAAGCTTCTAATGTGAAATTCTGAAATATCAACTTAATGCATTGTTGTACATGAAGACCCTTCTTATAGGTTTTTGTTTTCATTGTTTCACAAGTATGGAATAGAAAACCTTATAACCATTTTGTGGTCTCACCAGCATTTTATTTAGATAAAGGTGTCTTTGTTTGATATGCAGGTAGATATTAAATATGTCACTAATTGAACAATTATATTGATAGCATTTGGGCTAATAAAATAAATAGAAAAGGAGGCATTTTTTTAACTGCGTTCTCTATTAATATTAAAAAGATAATTAGAAACTGGTCACTGAAAGATAAATGTCGAACAAAATGCCATAGAGCTTATCCTTTTGTGCAGTAATTAGTTTTGTTATGGCATGTGTTTAGTCTGATTACCCTTCTTTTATAAGGAATTTGAATAATGATCTTGGTGTTGGGGGTTAGAGATCTGGATTAGATTGTTTATTTACTTGATAATATTTGCACCTTGGAAGGTTGTGAGCTGGCAGAAACGTTAGTAATGGTGGGCGAAATTCTTAGCGGTATTTCGTCTGTCTTTACGTTCTGAGTTCAAATTGCCTTTCATACTTTTGGCGGGTTGGTAAATTAAGTACCAGTTGCGTACTGGGGTCAATCTAGTTGACTAGCCCCTCCCCCAAAATTTCGGGCCTGGTGACTAGAGTAGAAAAGGATATTTGCAACTTGGGTGAGTGTCTTCCACTACAGTTCCAGGCCAAACAAAGCATTGTGAGTAGATTTGGTAGATGGAAACTGAAAGAAGCCTATCGTATATGTAAATGAGTGTCACTGTCATACAAACAATGTTGTTTATTTCCAATGTCCTGCGAAAACATTACCTTGTTTCGATGTAGGCAAAGGTTGAGACCGGAAGGGCATCTGGTTGTAAATTATCTACTTCAATAAACTCTGACCCATACAAGCAGGCAAAAGGGGACATTAAAGTGATGATTTGCATGTTGAGAGCAGTGCCTGCAACAACATTGATGTTAAACTGTATCTGCCCAAATTGGTGGCATTTCCTTTGGATAGACATCCGGTGAATTTCATGAATGGGCAGCTGCTAATCTTCTTTGAAAGAATTTTGGCCAGTCCTGCACATACATTTGCATAGCTGCATGGTTCCCCTTCACTGAGAGAATCCCTGTTCAGTGTCGGTGGTATTTCAGCTTAGCACTGTTGGCTAATAAAGCAGTCTTCAGGTTACATTACAAGTAAACTAACTCCATATTGTCTCAGACATTTGTAAAGCTCATGGTGCTTTTGCTCTAACTTTTGGACTAAATCTGAACACGACAACAAAGTATGAAACCATGTTTACAATCTATTTAGGTGCAGGCGTGGCAGTGTGGTAAGAAGTTTGATTCCCAACCACATGGTTCCAGGTTCAGTCCCACTGCACAACACCTTGAGCAAATGTCTTCCACTGTAGCCAGAGGTTGACTAAAGCCTTGTAAATTAATTTGTTAATTTGGTAGAAACTGAAAGAAGCCTGTTGTACATATGTGTGTGTATGTATGTTTGTCCCTCCACCACTGCTTGACAACCGGTGTTGGTGTGTTTACATCTTCATCGCTTGCAGTTCAGCAAAAGAGACCGATAAAATAAATACCAGGCTTAAAAAATTAAGTATGGGGTTGATTCATTGGCTAAAATTCTTCAAAGCAGTGCCCCAGCATGGCCTTTGTCTAATGACTGAAGCGAGCGAAAGATAAAAGATTCATTTATTTAGATGATGCTATCTTTTCATTTTGTTATAGTTTGGATTGAACCTTTATTCTGTTACATGTATATTAATACACATAATACTGAATTTTTTTCAACTAAATAAACAAGAGGAAATTTTGTTCCATTCTAATTATTATTCATTTTTAATGTGCACCAAAATTTGTTACAATATGTTAGGATTCCATTCACAATTTTGCAGTTATGCTCAATACTCACATACATAGAATTTTGTTACGTTCTTAGTCCCACCATCACCACCACAACCTACATTTCCTAAGAATATTGTTATGCGATCCTACTTACTGTACTTCATAATGTTAAGTGCACCAGACAAGTAGAGTTGGATAGTTTAGAGCATGTGAGCACTTTTAGTTATTTTTTTCTTTACAGATGTCCATTGAATCCAATGATGACCACCTATTCCTTCATAGTAGATCCTTTGGCTCCACCTTTAAATCTACAATGCTTTTTGAATTTGGTATGCAGAAACTTTACCAAGTCTGCTGTGTGTGTGTGTACACATATATCTGCAAAGTCCTGCCTACTCACTTTCCTAGTTTGTCCGTCCCAACTCACTTCTCACCTTATTTACCTTGAGATACCACCTGGACACCTCATCACCACTATTTACTTCTTTGGAGATACTGTTGATTCGTTTAGGAAATATCAACAACCAGTGTTTGGAGGTTTTGTTGTTTCATTTGAGGACCCTCATCAAGCTATCCAATCTTTCTTTCTTTCTCTCTTTTGTAATTAAGGTATAGTGTACTCTGAATTAGATCTGATGTCCCTGGATTGAGGTTTGAGGGGAATTTGTTGCTGCTTTTACAGGCTGAATGTCCTGCAAAGCTTCTCTTGTTGGCTTGTTTGCATTTTTAAAAATAAATTCCATTGCTTTAGAACTTTTCTATGTACTCCTCTTGTGGTTCCCTCGGACTAGACAATAGAGGTTAATTATGTGTAAATTAATGTGGTTAATATTTAATTTAAATTGTTGCAGGACAGTTGTTATAAAGGAAAACTAAGGTGGATGCTCTGGTTTCCAGAAATTATTCATACAACTTAATTTGAATTCATTAACGATTTGTTCATCAACTGTTCTATGATACTACTGTAAATTGCAATTCATGGCTGATTTGGTATCGGTTTTATTAATTATAAAATTGCTTAAAATTTCTTCCTCTTTCATAATTGTGGGTGTTTGCTGACTTTAATAGATCTTATATTTAAATGCAGTTGAAAAATTCAGTGTTGTGCATTTATAATTCTATGGAGAGGTAATTTTTTTTTATTTTTGGATACATGCCTGTATTATTAAACGCAGCAAAACTGACTGTTTGTGTTAATTGGTTGTTTAACAAGATAAGATATTAACCATTTTCGTGGCCGTTTTCGTGCGGGTGACACGTAAAAGCACCCACTACACTCTCTGAGTGGTTGGCGTTAGGAAGGGCATCCAGCTGTAGAAACTCTGCCAAATCAGACTGGAGCCTGGTGTTGCCATCCGGTTTCACCAGTCCTCAGTCAAATCGTCCAACCCATGCTAGCATGGAAAGCGGACGTTAAACGATGATGATGATGCCAACCCGTCTGATTCTATGAAACGCATTCCCTGTTTTAAAGTGATCCTGATTGAAACCTTCCATCAAATGTTCCTGCTAATTTATATTCCAAACATCAGCTTAATAAATGAGTTATTTTAATAACTTCTTCATATTTTAAAAATTTATTGAACCGTGTTTTTTTAACAAATATTGTTACAAAACAATTAAAAAGTAATAAAGAAAAAATTCCTCTTTGTTTAGACATAGAGCTGTGGAGGCGCGTGGCTTAGTGGTTAGGGTGTCAGCATCATGATCGTAAAATTGTGGTTTTGATTCCTGAACCGGGCGACGTGTTGTGTTCTTGAGCAAAACACTTCATTTCACGTTTCTCCAGTCCACTCAGCTGGCAAAAATGAGTAACGCTGCGATGGACTGGCGTCCCGTCCAGCTGGGGAGCACATATGCCATTGAAACAGGGAGACCGGGCCCATGAGCCTGGCTAGGCTTTAAAAGGGCGCATTTATTTTTATTATTTTAGACATAAAGCTACATGATTGCAGTCCCTTTTTAAAACTTAAAATTACATTTTATATTCTGGAGTATAATAGCGTATAACCTGCCCAGTAGATGAAATAAACATTGGAGATTACTAGGAGGTATTATTGCAAGTTCTTCCTCTGAATCCATCACAAAGTTGCAATCCCTTCTGTATCATCAGCAAATATATTAGGGTCACAAATGTTTTGCTCCTTAGCTTGTAAATTTTCTCTCAGTGGGGCACAAGGGCTGGATTAGTCTTTACCTGTCAATATATTATTCTCTTTTTAAATGTTATTGTTTTGTTGCATCAGCTTCTTTTATATAATGGATTATATTGGTAATGTAGCTTTTGGAGTCACATCTAGTGCTGCTGCTCATTTGAACACTGATTTATATATATATATAGTTCATTGTGCTTTTCCTTCTCCACGAGGTAGTGATAGCTATCCTGAAAGTCTACTGATCAACTATTACATGTCTCATGAGTGTAATAGTTTATTTATTTATCCTACAGTAAATAGTTGGCTGCCGATAAAAGGAAAGCACCATTATCTATATGTGTGTCAGCCTCATTGTCTGGAATAGATGCTAGATCAGCTGGAAATATCCTCTCTGACATAGTGACATCTTTTTCAAGTGGAAAGAGATGAAATCCTTGTTTAATACAATTAAATGAAGCACCAGCCCCATGGATCCTCATGTGGCAATGGAAAACATTTACATGATGGGAAATGTTTATTTTTGAAACATATCGCTTCTAGATCTATATAAAAGAATTGATTTGACCAATTTTGAATTCAAGACCTTGTTACACTTATCTATGACAAACATTTTCTCATTTTGGCGTTGTGCACTTGAGTTACTTGTCCTTTTTAAAATCTATATAATACTTATTTCCTCTCTCTTTCTCCCCCCCATTCCTCTCTGTCTCCCCCTCTCTCTTTCACACACGCACACACCCCCTCAGGAATGTAGGCATGAAATTTTTTGCACATTCCATTCTGTAAATCATTCCAGAAATAGTTGTTATCCAATGTATATTTACCACTCATATTTTTTTAATATAATTTGGACAGAAGTTAAAAAGGTTGCATGTATAAAATCTCTTTCAGTTAAAGTAACCTCATTACCATTGGTTTCTTTTGCTTGTGTGTGTGTGTTTATTTTTTGTAGTATATATTACCTTAAGTTTTCCATAGTGTACCTCTAACACTTAAATTGGTGCCGTTCATTTAGAACTTTACATTTATCTGTTCATATCACATGTCTGCTATTACAACCAGTATGTTTCTCTCTCTCGAATATATCAAATGATATGACCAGTTTCTTAATAATGTGCTTTTCTATAATTACAACTGGCATCATTATGTGGGCCTTGTATACAATGCATCAAATAAAAGTTGTGAGAACCAGCCGTAAAATCCCTGCCAAAACAAACACACAAGTCTGGTGAAGGCTCCTGCCTGGCCAGCTCCTGTGAAACCGTCCAACCCATGCCAGCATGGAAGGAGGACGTAAAACGATGTCCAAGGCACATGTGCATGCATGTGCAAACATACACACACATGAATTTGTAACCTTTTGTTGTTGTTTTTTTACTTGTTTCAGTCATTAGATTGTGGCTATGCTGGGACACCACCTGGAAGGGTTTTAGTTGAACGAATTGACCCCAGGACTTTTCTTTTATTAAAGCCTAGCACTTATTCTATCGGTGTCTTTTGCCAAATTGTTAAGTTACAAGAATTTAAACACACCGACACCAGTTGTCAAGCTATAGTGGTGATGGGGGTGCAGGTACAGGCACAAAGACACACACACGCACACACAGGTGTTTGCATGAATATATATATATATATGTAACAGCCTTCTTTCAGTTTCCATCTACCATATCCACTCACAGGGCTTTGGTCAACCTGAGCTATATTAAGACACTTGCCCGAAGTGCCATACAGTGGGACTGAACCTGGAGCCATGTGGTTGGAAAGCAGGCTTCTTACTACACAGCCATGCCTGTAAACTTTTTGAATGCCAGTTTATATACATTAAAAATATGGCATCAACTTGTATATATTCTTATTCCCAAATTAAATATAACTCTTGAATATTTAGTTCCATCTTGTAAAATTGTTGTTGGTGAAACATTTTCTTATTTTTTTATTGCCCACAAGGGGCTAAACATAGAGGGGACAAACAAGGACAGACAAAGGGATTAAGTCGATTACATCTACCCCAGTGCGTAACTGGTACTTAATTTATCGACCCCGAAAGGATGGAAGGCGTAGTCGACCTCAGCAGAATTTGAACTCAGAACGTAGCGGCAGACGGAATACCACTAAGCATTTCGCCCGGCAGGGTAACATTTCTGCCAGCTCACCACCTTGAAACATTTTCCACTTATTTATTGCTTTTAATACTGTTAATGGTGCTTCAGTAAGCTGGTAAGAAGAATGATACATTGGATCTTAACAAAAAGATTGTCTATATCGAATATTTCTTATTATTTATCATCTCTTTCGGAATAGAAAAATAAAATATTGGTTTAGGGGATTACATGCTCACACACACACCTACACAAACACACCTTTCATATGTCTGTAGTAGCGGAACTGTGTCCTGTCAACAATAGAACACACACACACATACACATTGCTTAGTTGTTTAAAAACCAAACAGTCAACTTAACCCCCTTTTGTTGCCATATTTCAATTGAAATACACTGTCTTTGGTTCAGTTATTTTGAAACTATTGAATAATTTAGCAAAATAATCTGTTTTATACTGGTTCCTGGAACATGAATTAACTTGAAGTTTTGAAGGCAGGTTTTAATTTAGATCACTTTAAAACAACCAGCTCTGGTTTCAGGTAGGTTGGTATCAAAAGGGTTTATAAAAAAAGAAAATCTTTTGTCCAAACAAGCAGAAGTAATATATCTGAAACGCAACTATGTATATATTTTTTATTTGAAAAGATCTGAATAGTTTGCATCTTCTGTTGGTTCTTGTATGACACAAAGTGGTTCCTTTAAATCATGATGCATTATGCTTAATGACTAAATGTTATGTTAATCTCTTGTCCTTTCATTTTCTAATAAATATCTTTCATTTTTTTTCTCCAACATTGTCCATGAAACACCAGAGAGCAAAAGGTCAAGCAAATCAAGGTATTTAATTTCTTTTCTTTTTCTTCTCTCTCTCTCTCTCTCTCTCTTTCTCTCTCTCTCTCTCTCTCTCTCTCTCTCTCTCTCCTTTTCAAGCATCAGTGTTTTCTTTATGTTATTATTATTTTGAGTATTGAAATATTGTTTCGTTTGATTTGACACAAGGCCTTTTGGGTTCTGTTTTTCTTTATGAGAAATGAAGCATTGTTTTCCTCAAAAGATGTTAATTAGTAGCTTAAATGAAGTGGAAATTACTTTACCATCTGAAATTGTGTCAAGATCTTTGGTCTTGGCTCACTGGGAGCTTGCTTCTATTAATATTTCCCCACCCCCATACAAAAAGAATGAACCCTGGAGTCCTGTGCCTGTGATAGAAATTATTTTTGTTCTAACATTGTAGCCATTGGGAATAATAGAAGGGATTAATTAATTGAATAAGCTGAGAGTGTATTAAATCTATCTTTCTACAGGTTGGTAACCTTATATTGGTGTAGGAGATTAGTATTATTATTATTATTACTATGGTGAGCTGGCAGAATCATTAGAGTGCCAGTCTTCCGTTTGCAAGCATGGAAAAGTGGGCATTAAATAATGTGAATGATTTCAGTCATGAAGTTTTGAACTTGAAGCCGATGTGGTCAGAAATCCATTACTTTAACCCTTTAGCATTCAGATTACTCTGTCAAATGTAATGCATATTTATTCACGTTGTTTTGAATTACTCATGCGTTATCCTGTAGCTTTCAGTGTTGTGATTGTTTATTTTTAGAATGATATTGTAGGGTAGGTGTCAGAGGTTTGATCTGGCAAATTTGAACATAAAACAGAATCTTTGGTGGGCCTGATGTGGTCAGTCAAACTTACAATGTTTGTTCCTCGAATTTACTCCGAATTTTGGAAATCCATCCGAGAAATTCTAATGGATTGCATGAGATGTAAATGTGAGATTGACTGGTTGACTGGACAATTTGTCATTGAATATAAATACACTATCTCTTTCATTAAAAGGACCATCTTCAAATTTAATGACTTTTTAATAGCAATAAACAGTATTAAGATTCATTGTAAAATTGTTTTGTCTCTCAGTGATGTTCAGATGTAATTCATTAGCATTTATTATTCTGCTGCATTCTTTTCCAGTTTACCTAATAACAATAAACTGTTTTTTTTCAATTTTTCCAGTGGCCAATGGCTCAGCAAAAGAAGTAAAAAACGAGGACTTCGATCATTATTTGCATCAACCTCAACAAGTAAGCATCGTTTTGGATGTTATTTTGTTTGCAACCTTGAAAAACAGTTTTATTTACATTGTACAATTATGATTCATACATTATTGCTGTTTATTTATATGCTTTAATATATGTTTATTATCATTATTATTATTATTATTATTTGATACTTGCCTCTCTTTGGGATGCAACATGGCAGAATGATTAAAGAAGTTCACATTGCAATCACAAAGCCCTGGGTTCAGTTCCACTGCAGAGCATCCTGGACAAGTGGTTTTTTTTTTCACCAAAGCTTTATATTTGATGCATAATTTGTGAGTGAAATGGGGGAGATGGAAACTGCCAGAGCCTGCTGGATGGATTGTACCTGTAATTCAACAAAGTCTAATTTTGTCACATTCTGCATCTCGTTGATTCTGCCTGAAACATCCATTAAGAGTACATGTATATGGAATACTCAGCTAATGCTAATTACTCACCTTCAATGAGTAAATTATTCCATTGGTTGGCAAACAAATTACTCATTGGAATTGGAGATCGACTGATTTGTCTGCCTTAAACCCTGTTCATTGGCTGTGTTGCGATCTGAGGCACTTTTCAGGAAACTGGGTGACTGGCTCTGAGTCCTATGACTTGGAAAGTAGTGTCTTAAATTTACTCAATTTACTGTTGGTAATTTACATAATAAAAAAAAATACTTAAAATGGTATCATGATGTTATTGGTTGTGTAATCTTGTGATTAAGAAGGGTAAATCCTGATTTTTATTATTATAGCTTGGTTTTGTTTTTTTAATTTTTTTTTCTATTCAATAATACAATATTCAAAAATAACAATAACAGCCGAGGATGAAAAATTGTTCGGTCAATGTAGCAGGGGACATGGTTACATTGCAATGACATGAAAGCTTGGTGGACGCCCACAGTTGAGGTATCTGAAGAAGAAACTGACACAGCTTCAGAACATTATTAAGTTCACAGATGAGAGATAACAGGATTTGAGCATTTGTGGAAATTTACTGTATTGTTGACCAGTCCAGCCTTATACCAGAACAGAGAAAAAGCACCCTAAAACCATGATGAGGACATGGAGATTTTAAATAACTGTATTTTTTGAAATTTATTTTCATTCTCAGTTTCATATTTGCAATGTGTTACGACAGCTACTGTTTTTATCATTGGTTTGTATATTATAAGAAATCAAAAACTGAAAAGCTAACTTTGATTCCACTTCATTTGGGTTAGTGAGTAAGATTATAGATGACATTTATTAAGCTCTGGCTAGCATACTTTTCCATTTTGTGAAGCATCTGATGTTTTGTAAGTGTAATTATGTAAATCTCATTCGGTTGCGCATACTATAGGAGTCACAAGGCGCTGCTCCATGTGGTCTCACAGTTTCCATCTAACTAGGAATATTAGGGTCTCATCCACTGTCTTGTATTCAAGATTCTCTGCATGACATCCTGCTAGTTCAAAGCCAGGAATCTGATCTGTTTGGTCCTGCCGATAGCTAAATCCTTGCCCTGCTGCCAACGCTTCAATTTATTGTCGTTACGGTTTTGTCTGTCTCTTACCCTTTGACTTGTCTGGCCTGGTAAAACCTGCCTGAAGATTTTTTTCCCTCCAGCATTGCTCTCCAGGTCAATGGAGCATACAGGCACTTCACCACAACAAGGTACTTGTTGAATTGGCTGTTGACGACACAGTAGTTCTTCTGCCCTTTGATGGGTCTTATTTTTCGTCCTGCAGGGTGTCCAACAATCACTCTCCTCACCAAGCAAGCTTGATGGGGTTGCCAGTTTAGTCGCCGATGACCCAACCATGTGACAGGTGTTACCAGTAGCGCTCAAGAGCGACCTGACAAAAATAATGTAAAATAAGTCATTAAGAACTTGACCAGTTTCGTATTTGGGATCAGGCTATGATAAAGTTCAAAATATAATTTTAACTTGTCAAAGATGTATGTATGTCTCTAAGAGGTTTCAGGAAAAATATTACATCTGTTGAATTTGGTAACTTGTAATTTTGTAATTTTTGTGATAAAATAAGGAATAAACAGATTAATATATTAATGTGTGATGCTTAGACATACTTCTGAGTTTAATATGAATTCAAAATGTCAGATAGCTTCCACTATAGACTTGCTTATTTCTCCAAAAGAAGCAAGCCATGGTTGGTCAACATATTTATTCTTTGGTAAATAATTGTATTATCTGTTATCAGGAATTATAATTCCATTTTGCACGAATCTTCATTTCTCTCTTTATTTTATTTTCTTATTTAAAAAAATTTTTTTTGTTTGTTTTTCTAGTCAAATTTTATTCTAACTATATTTTGCTATTGGACAAATCTTCAGCTTAATTAGTCAACCGATCTGTTGTTCTTTCACATTCCCTTTGTATTGAGTATGGATGATGTTCCTTCTCTCTCAGTCTCTACTCTATGTTGTATGTGTGCAGAAGTTAAAGTTATGTTTCCATTGAGTAGCTTTTGTAATAAGCAGGAAACTGTTGTGGATGTGCATTTTTTGTCTGTTGTCTTAGCTTAAACTTGATTTGACATGAATTGACATGTTGTTGCATGACTCCTGTGGCAGTGAACGTTTTTTAATCTTTTTTATTATTATTATTATGAGCATAGATCCTTAATGAAGAAGTAGCTTAAATGTACCGGAAGACTTAAATAATTAATAATCTGTTATAAATATTTCCTTTCCATAATCTGGACATTCTTTATCAGATTTTTTTTTCTCTATAATTAGAGTAGGACAGTCAGCTAGGGAAAGTCTATTTGCAATTTGGGAAACCGAAACTATTTTGTACTTAGATCAACATGCACTCATTTTATATATAATCTGATTGGTTTTTACCCTAGTATGCTACGATGTAACCTGCTTAAAAAGAAAAAAGAGAATAGGGTGAGCAAGAAGTATGGGTTTGTTGAGGATCTAACACCTTTTTGTGTTTGTATGATTTCAAAAAAGCAACTATTTTAATGTAATTCTGAATCCTTAGTAACCTATTATCAACAGCCAGTTTTTTTCTTTACTAATGTATTAGTAAATCTACTATTACACTCATGAAATGTGTGTAATAGTTGATCGTTTGAGTTTTGAAATCGGTATTAGTTCCTCAGAGAGAAAAATACCAGTAAAAATTTATTGCAAAAGTGCATGAAATTGGAGGGCAAAAAATAAAAAGAAAATATTGGTTGGATAAAAATTCCTTTCACAGAAGGAAACAACCACTCAATTCCTTACCCTTTTTCGTCTTCGACACCTATCTCATGAGTGTCTGTTATAGTTTATTCATTAATCCTTTTGTAAATATGTAATTGGCTGTCAATGATAGGAAAGTACTGATGTTTCGGTTATTAAAATTCTTTGTTTGTTTAGTTAAATGCATTGGCTTCAAGACAGTATCAGACTGGATGACTATTTCAGCCAACTCTTTTGACATCAAATACTACAACAATTGACTTAAATTTTACCATTAGGTTATGGATCAATAAAATAACTCCCAGTTATAAACTAGATTTGATTGAATGATGAACCTTTTTATGAAAATTAGGCCTGGGCCTTGTGAGGTGGAGGGTTCATATTATTCCTTGATGTCTGTTGTTTGCTCTGGAGGTTCAGGGGAAAGTTAAACCATGCATTGTCATTATATAAACTGAAATTAACTAATTACATTCATGTCTCTTCCCTTTGCTTATCCTTCATTGATATATGTGTTTTGTTGTTTTGTAATTTAATATTTAATATTTTGTTTTTATAGGACTCAGCTTATCTGCGAAGTTGTCTCCAGTCTAACCAGGTTAGAATGATTTCTCTTATTTTGTATTATTATTATTACTATTTGTTGTGGGAACAGTGAAGAACTGAATATAATGCTTTGCAGTATTACATTCAGTTCAGATACTGCTGTGATTGATATTGTACCTCATCTCATCAAGCCAGGGTCATTAGAATAAGCACCAGGCAATGTAATGCAGTCAATATATCTAACTACACTTTTCACACAAAACATAACCTTGTGCCAAAACTATTATTATGTAGTTTTCATTTCTTCAATACCTTAATTTTTTTTTTTGTTTAGAAATGGTACTTGTCTTACAATCTAGTAAACACTCTTGTCTCCAGGCAATGAAAATTCCTCCAGGATTTTGAACTTGAGAGACTAAATTTGATAGACCAGTATCTTATTAATGTGTGGCTGTCTGATTTTTGCTATTCTATATTGTGGTAACTTTAAGCTAAACTTAAAAGAAGAAAAAAAATGGTTGGAAACGGAGAGAGGACAAAACTTTAGAGGCAGGCAAGGGCATGAGTTGGTTGAATGGCTAAACTTCTTGAGTAATAGCCTAAAGATACTTTTATTAAAGTGCTATCATTTTGTAATGTGATTTGCTTGGAATTATTTTATCTGAAATTAGTGTTATTCTGACACCATGTGTAAGTGGTTGCAGAAACAGCTTCCACACAATGCAACAGCTGCTCTTAGTTATTTATGTGAGTGTTTCAATGTGCAGAAACAGCCAAACACCTGCAGGCTTGAACATAAAAAAAAAAACAAGTACTAATGATTGATGTTAGGGGTCATATATATGCGGAATATATATATATATATATATATATGCAGAAAACTTGTTAGAAAGTGGCTGAGTTCCTTTTGTGTATTGGGCCTCTAGAGGCAGTGGCCAAGTTCTTTTCGAGTGTTGGGCCTCACAGAGGCAATGACCAAGACCTTTGGCATTATGTCATGCTTGAAGAAGACCCATTAAGCCAAGCAAAATTGCAGTTGTGGCAGATGCTGGTGTCATGCAAATGCCACCCATGCCAGTGGTACGTAAAAGCACCCATTACACCCTCAGAGTGGTTGGCATTAGGAAGGGCATCCAGCCACTGAAAACCATGCCAAATCAGACTGGAGTCTGGTGCAGCCCTCCAGCTGGCCAGCCCTGGTCAAACCGTCCAACCCATGCCAGCATGGACAATGGACGTTAAATGATGATGATAATGATTATTTAGTTTTTTCAGGACACTGAAAGTACCAGATTGTGATGCCAAACTGGGTGCTAACCTTAAATATTTGTTAAGTATTAATGAGGCTTTAGTTAAAAACAAAATAATCATTTATTTTGTACGTGAGCTAGGGAGGAACGAGACCCAAGTACATTGATTGACTTGTGATCTAGAAGTCGAATTCTTTTTCTCTCTCCTCTCCACCAGGCATATTTTGTTTAGCTAACCTTGTTCAAAAGGAATTAATCAGACCATCAAGAAAGTATATTTGTAATTAGTCACTTTGCATCTATCTCAGGAAAAGTTTCTTTCCTTAGGTTAAAGTTTAAGTCCTTAAACTCCCTCATTCTGTTACTCACATGCACATACTTACTAACCTCTTGCTCATACAAATATCATAGCTTTAGATGTTCACATTATCCATAAGGAATAATTTACCAAATTTGTACAATTGATATTAGGCAGGTTCCCCTCCATATTATGTCCCAATATGTTTATTTTCATCCTCTTTAGCATTCAAATGGGCCAAATTTGGCTGTGATCAACCCAGTGGCACTTGTTCAAACCAGCCATAGCCAGGTTTGTTGGCATGTTATTTTTGCTAGCAAGAAACCCTACCACCACCACATCACACTGGAACATCATAGTTTTCCTTGAATCATCAAATTTATATCAATCTTATAAACCTATCCTAACACCGTTAGTATTTTGGTAAATACTAAAGGGTTAACTGAACAAGTTGTCAAACCTACCGTCGTCCTTATTTCATGCTCCTCTGGTCTGTACTCTAATTTTGAGATAAAGTTATGAACTTAGTTTTAAGCTCTCCAGGCTGATCAAAAACGAACTCAGCAAGATGTTTCTGAGTTGATGAAACGGATGAGGAACTTAATGGCAGCCAATGCTCTTTGCAAATGGTTGCAATAAAATGATGATGATGATGATGGTGGTGGTGGTGGTGGTTTAGGTGAAATATGATTGCTGAATTTGCTGATGTATTACCTTGTGCCTTAAAATTTGCTTGTCATGTGTCAGTCTACATGCCAAAATGATTGATATCCTGCGTAGTGGTCTTAGTGATTGTTCAATCAACTTCCTGTCTTTAGCTTCATACTAATCAATGAAGATTTAATTTTGTTTTTGTTTTTTTTTTGTTTGTTTCTTGTTTCTGTTCTATAGTTGAGTCTAATGTAGAGCAAACTGAATCGTTTGTCTAATATTGCTTATCTTACATCGAACTATGAACTCACGTGTGCAAGGAAGGGAAAGAAACACCTTTCAACAACACGAAATAGCTACAACAGTGTTATTATGGAGTCTGCTATTTAGGAAGTTAGTGTTTGCAGAGATTTGTCTGATAGCAATAGTTTTGTGAGGCCTGAAGTGTAATGACATTCATGCCTATTTTTCTTTTTTAAATAAACGACTAAAGTAAAATATTTTGGTTTGGGAAATGAAACTAGGTTTTGTGTCTCATGCTGAAACCTCATCATGGCATTAGCTACTTGTCTAATATTATAGACATATGGCTCTGGGATTAAGAAGTTTGCTCCATAATGACAGGATTCTATATACAACCTGTGACATTCTCTGCTAGTATCTTCTATAGTCTCAGTGTGACAAAAGCTTTGTCAGTAAAATTTGATAGATAAACTCTGGGATTTTACCTTCTGTATAGGCCTTTACAACAGAATCAGTTCATCAAAAACAGATAACACTTTATTTGGTTACGTCCCTTTATACCAAGACCGCTTTTCCTCCACATTACTAGTTGAAAATATTGGAGTTGATAGAATCAGTTAAAATTCGTAGGTGTAGTCGATGGCTTAATAGTAAAAGACTTGAAAGAGTTAATTTTGTAGAAATACAGCCTATTTCCTCCTAGTCAATATTATTGGTGCTTATTTGTTTATTAACTTTAGAGTTTTGCAAGTTGAAGATATCTTTATCATTGGCCTCCAATAGATTATTTTATCATTTATTGAAAGCCAGGTTGTACTCCATAGGGAAGGAAAATTTCCATCATTCACTTGAGTCTACAGAAATCGGAAGAAAAGGTTGTCGGAATTTTCTTTGGAGCGACTACACTTTTCCTTGCATACAAACAGCAGTGGATTGTAAAGTGTCTGATAAAATGCTGGAATGTCAGTAAAATATGTTTGGATTAGTCCCCCATCATCAACTGTATCCCTCCCTGACACTTACAATGCAACCTTACACATTGGGAAAAATGTTTTACGCTGTTTAAGTGCTGTTTATACATAAAATACAATATATCCATTGCATGTGCACATTAATTCTAGAATATAATCAGCGAAAAATCATTTACTTGACAAATAAGCATTGAACTTGCAGTCTCCAAACCCAAGTCCCTTTTTTGATGAAATGTAAACTTTCTATTGTTTCCTCTCCCAGTTACTAAACTTGGCTGACTGATTATGCCTATCTTTTCCTCCTTATTACTTTGTGTCTTGCTCTCTCTAGACCCTGTACTAATCACTTTGCTTCATTTAAATTTTCTTTTCTACAACCCCATCTGACTTACGTTTTTTTTCCTCCTCTAACCACTAACTTGCATCCATTCAAACTGAACATTAACCACATAAATAAAGACTTCCTAATTTATTTATCTCTTATTTTCCCAATCTAGAAGAATTGAAAATTATGGGTAACATTTCTGCTACTAAAATTAAATAAGGATGGAAAAACTCCTGTCATATTCTTAGATTTGATATATAATTGTGGCAAAGATATGAAGGCAGAATCATTTACCCACAAAATTTTTGATTTGCTGCCTACATTAGGAACAATTATTTTATAATTTCTCATTGCAATATCATTCCTTTGGATAAAACTTTCTCTCAGACATTACCTCTATAAGGTTTCTCTTTTGCTGGAAATAACAACCAAATTGCCTTCAAGCCATTTTAATGTTTTCAAAAGATAAAGAAACACACATTGAATAACATGCAAACAAAAATGGGATCATTATATTTGAAATACCCTTCATCATAGATGTGCTTGATTGGGGCTGACCAGGAGCTAAATAAGTTCTAGTGTAGTTCAAATCTTACTTCTATAGAGGATTCAGTGTTAAATACATTATTATTATTATTATTACTGTAAAAGATTGTTTTCAGTTTCACATGGTATCAAGAAAACATTTTTGTTTTAATTTTTTTTTTTTTTTTACTGAATTTTCTACCAAACACTAGAAAAATTATACATCACACTTTTATTTCTTGGATGAGTTTTAATTATCTTCATCACAAATAGTACACCAATACCTGGAGTAAAAATTTATAAAATTTATTTTCTGTGAAACACACACACACACACACACATTCCACTTCCACTCTGTACTGTACTAACTTCCTTTAAATGCACTTTACCATCTGTAGTGTCTTAAAACCATTCTAGAAGTAATGTGGGATTTGTAATTGCCACAAATATTGTTAGCAAAATAACTGTATTAAGACAGTGATTGTAATATTTATTTCTGCATTTTAAATTTTATATTTATAAGAAAATTTTTTTAATATTGTTAGTGTGTGTATGTATATATGTTTATATATGATTAACTAATACATTGTATTTTTCTCTTTTCTTTCTCTTTTCATTTCGGTTACTAATGGATTACTTCTCAGGGAGGATATGGAACAGGTCCCATGTCAAGTCCAGGAGTCTCGGATCAATTTCTACCAAGCTACTACAACCAACCAATCTCCTTCCCTTATTTGGGACAAGGGGTTGGTGATGCAACATGGTCAAGTGGAAGAGATGCCAACGTGTTCCCCCTTGGGGGCTATGACTACAGCAGCGTCTTTAGTGGATTTGGATATGCCCAATTTGGTTGGGATTACAATGGCAGCGACTATTGGAATAATGCCACCCGCAAGGATTACTATGGCACTGATATGATTTCTTCTGATGGCTATGGGCCGATGAATGGAGAGCAAGATCGTGACACTGTGAACAGTGTTGAGCAGGGGCTGAAGGGCATGAGTATCACTGGAGAAAAGAAGTTGTCAGATGGTGTTGGAAATGATTCTGTGCAGGCAGGTGTGATTGATGGATCTATTCAAGTCGGTCCACCTGGTTCGGCTGGGCCATCTCCACCACAGGGGCCAAAGAAAACCTCTTGGGCCGCTGTAGCTAGCCAACCAGCTCGGCCTCAGCCGCAGATTAAAGCACGTGCTATGCCCCGTGCTCCCATGACATCAAAGTGTATGGACATTGGTACTTGGGATAACAAGAACAATAACAACAGCAAGCAGGCGAATCAAGGGAGACAAGTATGGAGTGCACCTCGTCGTACTATGGCAGCTTATAACAACAGTGCTCCATCAGGCAACTCCAGTCCACCTTCAGCTAATGTTGGTAATGCAGGATCTTTGAATGGACCTCCATCTTCTCCTAGTTTACCTCACCCAGTTTTGGAAAAGCTGCGATCTGTTAATCAATATAATCCAAAAGATTTCAATCTGAATCCTAAAGGGGCTCGCTTTTTTATCATAAAAAGTTACTCTGAGGATGACATTCACCGATCAATAAAATATAATATTTGGTGCAGCACTGAGCATGGTAATAAGAGACTGGATGGGGCTTACAGAGAAAGAGAGGGCAAGGGTCCTGTATACCTTTTCTATAGTGTCAATGGTAGTGGACATTTCTGTGGTATGGCCCAAATGATGTCACCTGTGGACTATTCCACCAACAGTGGAGTATGGGCCCAAGACAAATGGAAAGGTCAGTTTGAAGTGAAATGGATTTATGTGAAGGATGTGCCAAATAGTCAATTGCGACACATTCGCTTGGAAAACAATGAGAATAAGCCAGTCACCAACTCAAGGGACACTCAAGAAGTACCACCAGAAAAGGGTAAGCAGGTGCTGAAAATCCTGCACAATTTTCGGCACTCAACGTCCATCTTTGATGATTTCGGACATTATGAGAAACGACAGGAGGAAGATCTTACCAAAAAGGTGAGTATTCCCATTAAAACACACAAACACAATAAAACAAAACAAAAACAAACAAAAAAAATAAACATACACAACAAGTATATTGAAGTGGGGGTGGTGACACACAAAAGATTCCATTTTTTTCTTTAGTTTTTGATCTTTCTGTATTCTTGAAATTTGTATTGCATATCTTTTTGTATACTGTATTTGATGACATACACGGTGCACAAATTATCCCAAATCTCAGAATATCACCTTGCATCTTATATGCAAAGTTGGGCCATCTGTAATTTTATCCTTGATGCTCACTACTATAGGCTAATTTTTGTCCAACCTGACTCCAGAATATTTACTGAAAAATTATTATTATTATTAATTGTACTGTAAAAGGAATTACCCTAACAATGGACTGGCACTGTTTGTTTGTACCAGCTAATCCATTATGTCTAAATATTGTAATTTCTTGTTATATGTTTTCAACTGTACTCCTAACTTCTTATATCGAATAATGTTTTCTGCTATAACTATGCTATTTTGTAAAGTACTACAAGATTGGTTTAAATATTACATGCTTTAAAAACTTTTTCCCTGAATATCTGATATGCTCTGCATCTTTTATGCCATCAAATATGGTAATTCAGATTATTTTTAAATGTATTTTTATCAGTCAGCTGAAATTCATTTTTAAGTGAATATAATGTCTGTATTTTCATATTTGTGTAACATGCATTACAAACCCCATATTCGTACAATTGAAATTACAAAGCATGAGTTTGTAATTCCAATTAGGTAAACATTATACAAATATACCAGTCATATATTTTCACATGTCTGTTGGTGATATTTTATTTGTGAAATTATTGGTGATATTTTATTTATTATTTTTCCAAATGAAAATACATAAAAATGAACTCACGATGAGTTACAAATTAAATCTGAATATGCACATTAATATAACATCCCTTATGCTATTTTTTGACCCATCATAAAATGCCTGTGTTCAATGTATCAGTTGTATGTGTGTGTGTCTGATTGCTTGTACAGACTGGTGATATAGAGTTCAATATAGAGAGTGCTTATATTATTTTATACTTGAGAATGCATCATTGAATCAAGGGTCTAGAGTTTCATGCAAACACACTTGTTGAAACTTCTCAGTTTATGTGTATTTGCATAAATTTCAACCCTTGGTTCGTGTCTATAATAAAATAGTTTGTGTGTGACAAACACTAATAAATAAATAAATAAATAATCACTGATTAATTTCATAAATATTGACTAACTCATAAACAGCATTCTTTTCAATTACATTGTGCATATATATTTTCAATTGAATCCATTCATGTGTATGTCGGTATTTAAATAAGAATCAACAGATTTTTCTTTTGTGTATAGTGTAAAGAAAAATAACTGTGAAATCATTCTCTGTTGTCAATATATATTATTATTATGATGCAGCAATCCTTTTTTCTCATGAGATATGTTTTTAACCTGGTATATATCCGAGTTGAATTATAGTGTACATTAAGATTTGCAGAGATTGGTGCTGGTTTGCATCTAAGCCTTTCCAAAGCATTTTCATAAGTTTGTCCTAAATGTCCATTGTTCTTTTCAAACTTGCCCTTATTTCATATGTTCTGAATAATATAATATTTTTAAGTCCCATGTTACTGTGGTGCTGGAAAAAAATATTGGGTATGTGTGTCATATATGGTAGTGCAAGGACACCAGTGTAATACGTCCTGTGTGCCATATGTGATAGGCAAAGGGTGAAGTGCAAAAAATACAAAAGTTGACCATATGAAAAAGAAGTCTTTGATGAAGGGTCCTGTACATGGTTAAACTTTTCCTTTTCCTCACACCAAACTTATATATATATTCCAATGTCAAACTCAGATTATTTCTGAATGAATGAGACTAGATCCTTGTTGCCAAATGACTGAAATGGTAGTATTCTGTTGTAGCCAGTGATGTCTTTTATGCTGGAAACAGCATAACTTTTCACAATCAGTAAAATAATTAAGCCATGTACTGGCTCAGATTAGTTGTCTGTGCATTGTTACTAACAAATTTGTGGTTTTGTTTCAATGTGAGAAAATCCTTTGTTATTGTAAAATTACAAAAATGATAGTGTCAGACTTAACAGTCAGCATCAAATTTGCTACTTTTCTCTGAGATTAATAAATAACTATTAGGTATATACAATACAATTGGTTTAAATCAACTATACTCTTTGAGGTTTTGTACCAGCATGAATACCACACACACACACACACACACAATGTGACTGGTTGAGAGAGAGAGAGAGAGAGACAGACAGACTTCGTGTGATATTAAGTTTTCCCCTTGATTGAGTTCAAATCCATCTGGTTAATACATTTAACAAATTATAGTTCATTATTTTATGCTTTAAATTGCTGTGAATATTCTACACAAGTATACAGCTTATATTTTATGTATTGACAGTAGAAAAAAATGTTTTTTAAATAGTGATTTACTTGGAAGTTAATCTTGTAAAAAATCTTAATTTTTAAAAATTTTTTGTAGGAACCTAAATAATGTTTAAAATCAGCTTATTGTGTCATATTTTAAAAGAAAGCAATAAAGCTATCTTGTGGGGGTCCTTCCAAATCTTGATTACTGAATATACCCTTTGATAAATCTCTCTCTATCGTCATGGGTGAGGGGGCCAACAGTGTGCCGTGTCTGCTCATGAATACACTGGCACCTAAAACAATTAGCAAAAGCATGGTACATGTTACTGAACCATTCTCACGTGATGTCTGGTGGTAATTGTGTACTTATCACTGAACACTTTTGCACATTGGTTTTATATCATTGATGGTTCCCATGCTTTTATTAAATCCATCAAAGAATTTTCTAGTTGTTATTTAGCTCCAAGTAAACATTTACCATTTGCGTTCCAACCAGATCATCTCATCTTTTTCTGGTTCGGCACATCTTGAACAATATAATCTGATGCAGCCCTTCTTTTTGTAACACAGAAGGATATAGTTCTATATTTAAGAGATGAGGAATTATTTACATTATTTACATTATTTACATTTGACGGATATTCGTCCTCATCTTGTTTGTTGTTAACACAACGTTTCGGCTGATATACCCTCCAGCCTTCGTCAGGTGTCTTGGGGAAATTTCGAACCTGGGTTCTCATTCCTATTGATGTTACTATTATTATTATTATTATTATTATATATTATTATTATTACTATTATTAATCAGGTCGCTGCCGTGAATCGAACTCGGAACCTTGGGGTTAGTAGCCCGCGCTCTTAACCACTACGCCATATGCCCTGATTAATAATAGTAATAATAATAATATATAATAATAATAATAATAATAGTAACATCGATAGGAATGAGAACCCAGGTTCGAAATTTCCCCAAGACACCTGACGAAGGCTGGAGGGTATATCAGCCGAAACGTTGTGTTAACAACAAACAAGATGAGGACGAATATCCGTCAAATGTAAATAATGTAAATAACAGAAGGGTATGATTTGATAGAAGTGCAACCACTGGCATGCTGAGTTGCTATGGCAAAGGCTTCCTCATTGGCTCATAGAATATCTAGTTGTTATAGCCATTGTTCTAGTCCCGTTCTATTACTCATAAATAGTGATGCTGTATATTAGAGCATATGTCTGTTTTGAAGGGTTCTGATGCAGGGATTCTGTCCATTATATTAACCTGTGATGTACAGATGTGGCAGCTATTTTGAGTAAGGTAGCCATCAAAATGTACATGATGTATTTAATCTATAATACTCGTTTCTAACATGGTACAAAGCTAAAAATTTGTAATGGGGGAAGCCTGGTCAATTAATTTTCTCCTGATTGGTACATAAAAACATTAAAAGTTGATTTTATTGTGGTTTGAACTTAAAATTTACACAACTAAATACCGCGGGATATTTTGATTCCTCATTCTATCACTCTTGCTTTCCACCTCTTTCGTTGTAAAGCCTAGTGAAACGGTATTACATTTTATTCTTTAAACTTATTGAGTAAAATGACTGTAAAATTGCATCATCTCACAAAGAGCATTGATCCAGATGAGATAACAGTATTTCTTCACATATTTCACTTGTCTTTTCTTACTTCTGTCACATGGCCAAAAGGCTTTCTATGTATACATTTAATTTTTTTTTTCTTTTTTTTCTTCTTACATTGTCATTTTACATCTTTTTCCCCATTTCCCTCATAATTCCTTTTTACTGTTCATTCCGGAGACCATCTTTTTTTTTTTCTACTTGTTTTTTTCTTCTTTGTGCTCACCTTTCATGTCCACTCATTTATATATATACTCCAGCAACTGAACAGCATTATCAGGTGTTGAAATTATGATGATTTTTTGTTTTTTTCCCCTATTTTCCATATGCTCCTTTGTTGTTATCGTGTGTCACATTTTATTATTTCTTCACATAGTCACAATCTGTTGTTAATGTTTACTCTCCTGTTGATTTTACAATGTCCATCCCGGTCCTGTTAAAATTATATTTTCGAGTATATCCGGGGGCTATTCTGAATTTGAATGTAGTGATTTGTTGAAACAGCTGATTGGCATTTTCCATTTTCTACTACATTCCACTCAGATGAGAGGCCTTGTCTTGCAACCTTACTAATGCTAGTGCCACGAAAAAAAGAAAGAAAAAAACCCACCTAGTACATTTTATAAAGTGGTTGCATTTTGGTGCTGCTGAATCAATGCTGACTTATTTGACATCAGATGTTTCAGTGTTTCTCTTATTCTCATCCTGCATTCCCCTCTCTTTATGTGTATGAGTATCTAGTTATGTTTGTATGTGTCTCTCACCCTCTCCATCTTTTGTTTATATTTCTTTATGTGTGTGAGTGTGTTTGCCGCCAGTGCTAAAAAATACTATTGACAAAATAATTTCAATGTCCAGTCAGCTG
>NC_068984.1:140437706-140449708 GCF_001194135.2 Octopus bimaculoides | reverse complement strand
AGCTGTACTCAATCCTCTCATTCTGCTAAGCTTAGTTCACATTGGAAAGGCAGATCTTTCCAGTTGCTGTCAAAGATTTCATGTATTTTCAATTTTGTTCCAAGTGTTTCCAAATTTGGTATAGAAGTTTTGTATGCTAATTAGGAAAATGAAATTAATTTTTGCCATAAATTAATAATATAAAGTTGATAGGTTTTTAAAGTTCCGAAATTTTGAGTAATTTTAACCAATCAAAAGCCACTACTGTACACATGAGGATAACTCTCACTTTAGTATCTGTTTCTATAGTAACAAGCAAAGCTGTTATCTGACACTTTCACTGCTCAACCACCACCACCACAGGTTTTGATGGGCAATATCATTTTGTGACAGACACCTATAAAGCAGAAAATGCCAGCTTCCAATTCCTGTTTTCTTGGACTAAAAGTTACCAAACTTTGAATCTCTGTAAATAAACAAATCCCAAATTCAGGTTCAGTGTGAAAAATTACATCAATATAATAAATTTGGATATTTTCACTTAATTTTAAAATGCCCAAATCTGTGACAGCCCCCCAAAACATCCAAAAGGATTAGTACATTTTATTATTTATGTAAAGACTAAATTTGAATTGGTATTGAATAGTTTGGGTGCTTCTTTGTTAAACATTTTATATGATGATGATGATGATGATGATGATAGTGATCACAACAAACCAGCAAATTATTTGTTGGTTTTTGTGTTTTTTCTGTATAAAATCATTCTCTTTTTACATTACCTTATGTTTGGCACGCTTATGACTAACCCCTTTTTTGGTTGAAACATTCTCTGGTGATCTTGCTACAAATGCTAGTTCTTCACTAATGATGTTTTGTTTTCTATAGCAACCACATTGCTATAAACTGATGTCAATCTGTTTGCATTGCAAGAAGCTAGGTTTCTCCTGTTTTGGGACAAAAGATTCCTCAGTTTTGTTTAGTTGCTGGATCTCTTTTTTAATACTCAATATGTATTGAAATACTGTTCATGTATTTTGATTATTGCTGCTGCACAAAAATGGATACATGTGTGTACATGCACATCTGCATTTAAAGAAAATGAATATTTAGTTTAGCAAAGACTTAGTCCCCAACACAACATTTATCATCCCACAGACATGTTACTTCCCTGTTTTATTAAAAAAACAAATGTTTTTCCCTACCAGCTCTATAATTCTCTGTTGAACTTATGCAGAACAATTTGAGCAAATGCTTTCTACTATAGCCCTTGGCTGACCGATTCCTTGTGAGTGAATTTGGGAGGCAGAAACTGGAAGTGTGTGTGTGTGTGTGTTGACCCCCTTACTAATGCTTGACAACTGGTGTTGGCATGTTTGTGTCCTCATAACTTGGCAGTCCAGCAAGAGAGACTAATAGAATAAGTACTAGTACTGGGGATGATTTTTTTTTACTTACTCTGTCAAGGCACTGCCCCTGTCTGGCTGCAGTCCAATGATTGGAAACCGGTAAAAGATTATTTGTATTACCTCCCATTCATCAGTCTTTATCTTCCCGTCCACTAAACTGCGCAATCCTGCTACTCATCCCAAACCAGAATTCTCTGGGATTTTCTCCTAACCAATGTTTTTCCAAGACATTAGTTATGTCCGTCTTGTTAGCCTGGAATTCATTTATGCTGTTGTGTGTGACCGTCTCCTTGCCTTGACATCATCTGATAGTTGTAAATGAGTGCACTATCCACGCAAGCAATATTCTCCATTCTCAATGTTCTGTGAAAACATGTCTGGGCACTGGCAAGTATTAGCTTACTTGGAAACAGGTGTAAGTTGGCAACAAGAAGGCTATCTGGCTTTAGAATAATCCATCTCAACAAAACTTTGTCCAACTCATAGAAGCATGGAAAAGCAGACTTAGCAACAATGGTAACATCCATTCTCCTCTGACGAAGCAAAAAATCAAGTTGACACAAAATATAAAGAAAATTTCCTTTCAGATGATAGTAGATGATGCATTCATCTTTCTTTTTCCATCATATTACTTTCATTTTCACTTTACAGCAGGACACCTACCCCTGTCTCTCTAATCTCTTATCAACTGGCACAAAGCTGCCCTACCTCACTACCACTCCCTCCTCTCAGCTGAGGGGTTTTTGTCTTGCAAGTTATTTGGTGACCCTGTTGGTACTGGTGCCACGTAAAAATCACCCAGTACACTCTGTAAAGTGGTTAGCATTAAGAAGGGCATCCAGCCATAGAAACCTTAGCAAAATAGACAATTGGAGCCTGGTGTGGCCCCTGACCTTGCTCCTATCAAACCATCCAACCCATTCCAATGTGGAAAACGGACGTTAAATAATGATGATTACTTCTCCTGCTGATGGTATTTTGGAATTGGAACCAAAATTGCTGTACATTAAGGCAAGTAGATTAATGATGAGATTGTTGTTGAATATTGCAATCTGGTGTGATTAAACAACCTGACTGCAACAGTAAAGTAGCTGGTAAACATTCACTGATTGACCTACAAAATTAAATATGGGTCAGATATGTCTAACCTTTGACTTCACAGCATGATAGTTACTACTGTTGTGCTGTTTTAATTAAATACAATAAAGTTTTAGGTCTATTTTATGGCTGCTTTTATCTGTGATTAAATATTTTAGGCATAAATTCCATTTGCTTACATCCCACCACTAACTATTTCAATGGAAGCTTCCTTCTTCCTCTCCTCCCACGTGTGTTGTTTGGTAGCTATTAACTTTTTTTATAATTCACAAAAGTCTTTTGAACGTTCAGTTTTTGCCCCACCATTATGATACAACAATCGGAGAGTTGTTAATTTACTCCCCACCGCACCCCAATTCTTCCCTAGATACTTTTGTTCTGATTTCTATGGAATTGGCTAGAATTTGGTAATTGTATTCTGTTATGATGAAATTCGGTTGATGTAAATTCAATTGGGGTTAATTTAGTTGTTTAGCTCTGATTGGGCAGGTCTACAATCAAAGGCATTTCACTCATAACCATCCTGTTGTCTGTGTGTGTGCTCGTGTTTAAATTTTTTTTTTAACTGTATTTCTTACCCTGTAAGATGCTCTTATTTCCTGAAAAATTTTTCTGCATTGCATCTTGTCACTCACTAGAAAGCTGGTCTTATGAGCCTACAGTTAAACTTGACGTGTAATAAATACATCCCTATATTATAATTAGTGAAAACACATGCCTTAGTGGTTAGGGAGTTGTGCTATGATATCAAGATTGTTGTTTCAATTCTGGACTGGGCATCGTGTTGTGTTTTTGAGCAAAATACTTCACTTTACATTCTTCCAGTCATTTCAACTGCAAATAAGTTACCCATGATCGACTGGCATCCTGTTCAGGGGCAATATTGTGAACTTGATCACTTGGAAACCAGGTAACCTGCCTTATGAGCCCTAGAACTTGAGACTGTAAAGTCCAGGGGCTGGTGATGATAACATTATGATTACTATATTTATTGGTGTCATCATATATTAATAGTAAACTAGTTTACAATGGGTTTACCAGTACTGTTTTGTTATAGGTTAATCAACAATGAAGCTACATCATACACCTTTTGTAGACAGGTAAAAAATATTACCATAATAAATGCCATCTGTTACCTGTCAGTTATGCAGCTGGCATTACTCTTCTGCAGATACTACACAATGGTAACCAAACTGGGAAGACAAATATACAGGGTGTCCACAAGGTCTGGGTACATGGAGTAAATAAAATCATAACATAAACAATTAAATGTAAGAAATAATAATTTCTTAAAGTATGTGTTAATCCCCATGTACCTAGACTTTGTGGACACCCTGTATATGAGTGTAGTTGTGAGCTACAAGTTGTTTAATAGCAGTCACAACATAAAAGCTGATCAGTAGTTTAGGACAAACCAGCTGAAGGAAGAAATCTTTTGGAGAAAAAAAAAAAAATGAGAATAGAGCATTTCAGAAAATGTGAGGGGAGCCAGTCAGTAGGCACTGGCATCGACGACTTTCGGATAGTGCTTTTTACATGCCACTGGCAGGGGAGCCAGTCAGGGGGCACTCTTGTTCTTATTTCCTTACGAAAGTGATTGTGTATGGTATTAGTATCTGTTACATTTTTTTTTTTACTGGCAGTAATGATGTTGTTACTGATGATGGTGTCATTATTTTATCTCTGAGTCAGTCGTTGGACTATGGCCATGCTGGGACACCACTTAGAAGGGTTTTAGTCAAACAAATCAACCCCAGTATTTCTGTTTTTTTAGAGACTGGTACTTATTCGGTTAGTCTCTTGCTGAACTGTTAAGTTACAGGAATATAAACAAACCAAAACTGGTTAACAAGCTGTGGTAGATGACAAAGAAACACACATGTGCACACAGACAGGCTTCCACACAGTTTCCATCTAGCAAATTTACTACAGGGCATTGATCAGCTGGGGGCTATGGTAGAAGATACTTGCCTGAGGTGACACTCAGCAGGACTGAACCTGAAACTGTGGTTTCAAAGCAAGTTTCTCAACCATGTAGCCATGCTTGCATCTGTATTTGGTTAAAATCTAATTTCAGAGGGAAAAAACCTTATCAACAGGAAATTGCTTGCTTATTCCTCACAAAACCTGCTTCAGATAACAAATATAAACATAAATGTTTTGAATTTCATGACTCAAAACTGTTTCATTAAATGTGCATGTGGGATGCTTTTATTACTAACTGAATGACTGACTATGCAGTTGCAACGATGAGTCATTCGGCACTTTATGCTGTAGAAATCATAACGAGATATAAAAATAGTTAGCATAACCGTCCCATAGAGAATGTAGAATTCCATAAACATTGGTGATTTACAGGGGATGCTTTATTAGTAGATAAAATACTAACCATATTAACACAGATATTTCATCCTGATAATATACAGTTAATTCACTAATAATGAATGGAAAACAACTATTGATTGTGGAATAGGTGCAGGCGTGGCTGTGCGATAAGACGTTTGTTTCTCAGCCACATGGGTTTTGGGTTCGGTCCCACTGTGTGGCACCTGAGGCAAGTGCCTTCTGCTGTAGCCCTGAGCTGAAGAAAGCCTTGCAAATGGATTTGGTTGACAGAAAGTAAAAGAGGCTTATTACCTGTGTGTGTTACTGACTCTTTACCTTTACATCACATGATAGTTGTAAACGAGTGTGATTGTCATAGAAACTTATCTCATCATGGAGAAATGTTACCTTTCTTGGAAACCGGTGAGGTTTGTCAACATGAAGGCCATCCACCTCAACAAATTCTATCTGATCCGTGTAAGTATGGAAAATTAAACATTATAATGATGATGATGATGATGATCAAAGTATAACTTGGAATTGTTGAAGTTTTAAATCTAGTACTAACAATTTAATTAGTGATACCATTCCAATGATTTTCCCTGCCAACTATAAGAAAAAGGCAGCAGTTAAAAATGGTCGCTAACAACTATTTCATCCAGAAGACTGCGGAAGGTCCGGAGATGTTGATGGAGTTAGGAATTTTATTATTTGAAAGTAAGCATTAAAAAATCCTGACGGAAAAGACATTTACATTTGTGTGGTGTAGACCAAGGTGTAAATTGCTGTTTTGCTAACTAAAAATGTGTTGCGTAGATGTAACCGTTTTTTTTTTAATCATATTTCTGTTGAAAATACACTGCTTTTGTTTCTACTAATTTGAATATGATAAAAAGGGGTAGTAAAATACCTTTGTCACTATTAAGCTGTTGTTTGGAATATAAATTTACATGAAATTTGATAGGTTTTTATGTAGATCGTTTTGAGACTGGATTTTTGTGTCATGGAACCAGAGACAATTTCAGGTGGGTTGGTATGAAAAAGGTTACAACAATCGTCTATCTACAATAGGGTAGCAACAAAACCCTATGCTGAAAAAGAAAAAAAAAAGAAATGCCACAATACTAAAGACTGAAACACTGGAGAAACATAGCTTTTGTTACGTTTCTCCTTTGTCAAGTTTTGTAGGTTACGAAGGCTTTTTTTCTTTCTTCCTTGCGACTATGAAGTTATTATAAGAGAGTAATGTCACCTGTCTCAAGCTCTCAATGTAAACCAGTTCATCTTGTTCTATAAATGCTGAGGAAAATTAAAGTAAAAAGAAAACAATTTACTTGAACTTTATCACTTCTTAAGATATTAAAACTGAAGAGAAGCTATTTTAAAAATTCTCTTCGAGTTCATACGGGTGTATAGGGTATGTCGGAAACAGGTCTTTTACATAGTAGCTTCTATTTGTATTAACCGGCTTAGGCATGGCTGTGGTTGTAAAGCTTGTTCCAGTTCAGTCCCACTGCAGGCAAGTGTGTTCTGCTACAGCTCCAGGCTGACCAGTGCCATGTGAGCAGATTTGGTAGACAGTAACCAAAAGATGCCCACCATACATATGTATGTATGTATGTACGTGTACACCCTTTTCTTGATGCTATGTGATGATTATTAATGTGCACCACCCTCATAAAAGTGATGTTATTTATTTCCAGTCTTCCGTGAAAATATGTCTGGTCATGGGGAAATATTACTTTGCTTGGGTGTCCAGCTGTAAGACACCTGTCTTAAGAAATTCCACCAGACACTCAGACACTCATAGGAAAGTTGACATTAAAAACACTGATGATTAATTTAGAGGTATCATTCAGTTGCTTGATTCTGAATCCAAACCAAGCATCCAGGTGATGAATGAGGTTATCTTTACTAATGTGAAATCTGGAGTACTCTGTTCATACAGATATATAAAATCTTCGAAGTGTGTGGTCTTTCATTTGTAACTTTGTGTGAGTGTGTTGTGTA
The DNA here is from genome assembly GCF_001194135.2 of Octopus bimaculoides. Classification (NCBI taxonomy): domain Eukaryota; kingdom Metazoa; phylum Mollusca; class Cephalopoda; order Octopoda; family Octopodidae; genus Octopus; species Octopus bimaculoides. Next base: position 140,442,890 of record NC_068984.1, on the reverse strand, counting down.
TCATCATCACCATTTTGATGGTCACTTTTCCATGTTTGCATGGATTAGATGCAGTTTACTGAGGCAGATTTTCTACAGCCTGATGCCTTTCCTGTTTCCAAGCAAGATAATATTTCTTCATGGTCGGACATGTTTTTCATGGAAAAAAAAAACTGGGAATGTACAACAGTGTTGTAGTACAGCGATGCTCATTTACAAACATCACATGCAGTCAAGATGAATACACACACACATGCATACATATATTTATATCACGGGCTTCTTTGAGTTTCCATTTACCAAAACCAATCACAAGTGCTTTGGATGGCCCAGGGCTACAGTAGAATACACTTGCTCAACCTGGAACCATATGGTTGGGAAGTTTGCAAACTTCTTAACCACAACCATGTGTGTGTGTGTGTGAATGTGTGTCTATTGCATTTCCAAACAATATATTTGTGCGGCTTTTCTCTTGTCTGTACACATTAATATTCACTTGTAACACAAAGTTTTATCGAGCGTTTTTATGATCTTTGTACCACAAAATAAACAGAAGAGCACTTCCTCCTCCATTCTCATTCTCACACATGCACGCATGACAGTAACCATTTAAGACAAAAATAAAACAAGCTTCCTGCTGAAGCACAAGCTATGTATCACCTATTTGGTGACTGTTACCAAATTATATTACAGAAGGCCTGAAAATTCTTTTATCTCCAATTAATTGCTATTTTAAAATTTTATTTTCAATGTTATTTTTATCTCTACAAGGTAATTAATCACATGCAATAGGAACAGGTTAAACTCCTTGTGTGTGTGTGTGTGTATTTGCGTTTATATGTGTGTATTATACACACACACACACACAAGTATTCTTTTATCTTTTACTTATTTCAGTCGTTAGACTGGCCACGAAGAATTTTAGTTGAAAGAACTGAGCCCCCCCCCCGGACTTTTTCTTTATTTAAAGCCTGGTTCTTATTCTATCAGTAACTTTTTTTTGCCATACTGCTAGGTTACAAGGATGTAAACACACCAACACCGGTTGTCAAGTGGTGGTGGAAGACAAACACAGGTCCAAAGACAGACGCACAATGGGCTTCTTTCAGTTTCCATTTACCAAATTCACTCACTCACAAAGCTTTGGTCAGCCCAAGATGCCACCTGCATCTGTTTATATTATAACTAGCTGGCCCCATGCTGTCAAAAATGACAGCTAATTGTAGTGTTTTATATATAAATAAAGTACATAATAATCACAGATACAAACATTCACATAATTCCCTTGTACATGCACACACATACACACAGAGTTGAAACGCTGTTTGATTTTTCTTTTCAGCATTGAATTGTCACCATTGCATGCACACACACATTCACATCACCCTTTTTACATACACGCACACACATATACTCACGCAGAGTTGAAATGCTGTTTGATTTTTTTTTTTTTTTTTTCACCGTAGAACTTCCATCACCCCTTCCTTTCTCATTGTTGTGACGGAGAAAAACACAAGAGTATTATTATAGTAGATGATTATATTATGTACACCGATGTCCAAAATAGCAAAATGGCTTGCAATCCCATGAATTAAATTATATGTTAGAATTTCCATCATAAAAAAGAGAAAGCCCACCAGTTTGATCAGTTCGATACATATATTATTTACATTTGTGATTAATAACTGAATAGCAGTTTTATGTTAAAGCAATGAAAAAAAAAAATAATAATAATAATAAAAATAAAAAAGCAACACTTGCGGTTGTTAAGCATCAATTTCAGTTTGTTGTTTTAGTGATAGTAAGTGATGGTGAAATAGGAATGCAGTATGACATTTACTTTTGAGGCTTGGATTTTGATATGCATCAAACTAACAAAGCATTTGTTGTATTGATCGCTTTTGCCCCTTGCATTTTTGTTAGGTCTACTGGATAAATACACGTGTGAAGTGTCTGGGTAATACCTGTGTTAATGCTTGTGACTCTGTCGAGTGTGCCGGCTAAATGTATAGTTGTTTTTAGGTCCATCTGCTCTGATTGAGCAGAATTACATTTGAAGGTGTCCAAGCCACGACCATACCAGCTTTTATTATTATCAGGAACTGTACACGATTGTAGAGTGTGATTGGAGGAAAATTTAACTGTTACTTTTAACAGGTCAAGTGACTTCTTAGAGGCTCCTTTGTCGCCTGATGTTTATTGCAAAACCCCAATTGGAAAAATGCATGGCATCAAGGATTTCTGTTACAATTTTCTCCTCACCAAATTTGCAAAATGGAATGAAACTGCTCACATGCCAAAGATTCAAACTTTCTTGTTGCAACTCATTTCTCTGTAAGGAATTAGCGGGAAAAGCTTCCCCTAATTAGCTAATGTAGGGACGCTTGGCTAGTCTTTCACATTTAGGGGTGGACAGCCTGCATGAAGCTATGTGGGCTGGACCATCACCTGATGAGCCAAAATGGGTACCTAAAGGTAAAGAACCAAAATGTAGATACCTAAAAATAAAGAGTGAATATGCTTCTGCTACAGGCTAACCAAAGACAAAGCAAGTTGTGAAGAGATTGTGATGGGGAAGTGAAACGTCCACCAAGTTTAGCTGCTATTTCTCATTAAGAGCTCACTGCTCTGGTATTGTGGACATGTGATTAAAATGTCACAGGAATGAATTGCAAGACAAATTCTTCAAGCTGAGTGAACTGGCGTGAGACCTAGTGCAGGCCAAGAGTAAGACGGTTGTGTAATACCCATAGCCTCAATCAGTCTCACTTGGGAATCCAGCCAGAAATTTAATGATAGAACCCTATGGAGGAGATGCCCAAGGACTTCATCACAACACCTCTCTCAAGAATAGAAAGAGAAAATGGATGGATGAGAATTTCTAAACAAGTTCAATATTTGGGAAAGAAAATTTGTTTAAAGGCTTTGGATATCTTGTTTAAAAGATGAAAATAGTCACTGTGTTTGGCATTCAAGAACTTAATACTATACAGTCAGTGCAAGCAGTGGTAGCAATTAAAATGCAATAGAAACTTTATGATTAGACACTTATATATCACATTGGAGATATTTGAATTGTGGTGGAGGGGACTGGAACCTGCTCTTTTTACTGGCCATTGTTGTGTGCGTGGCTTTATTTTCTTTTCTTTCTTTGGGTTATTAAACTACTACTCATAACTCATTTACCATTAATGCTTTCAATACTCATCAGAATACAAAAGAAGTAGCCTAGTATTTCTCGTGTAATAATAATACTTTGAATGGAATCTAAAACTGCTCTTTCTAAACACCATATTTGAATTTACTGTAATTTAGTTGTTTAAATTAGAGTGATTTAAGGATGAGATGTCTGACAGCTGTTGTTTAAATGGACAACTTGGTTTCCTTCAAAGAATCCAAGAACTATGAAAGATGCTTTACACCTGGAATATTTATCCAACACAGCTCATGTGCAGTTGCATACAATCTACCTAAACTAGTTCAAGTTGAATTTCAATGTACCTTAACCAGCTCATAGAATCTCAAAACTAACCCCTTTTTTAATATCAAGTAAATTTACTAAATGCATGTATTTACGTGTTTGTGTATGTATACATCCTTATCTTGACGTGTGGTAGTTGTAAATTAGCATCATTATCATATTAATAGTGCTGTTTGTTTTGAGTCTTCTGTAAAAAGGCATCTGACGATGGGGAAAATATTACTTTACTTGGGTACCTGTCCAAATCTATCTCTACAAATTCCATCTAACCCATGCAAGCATGGAGAAGTAGATGTTAAATGATGATGATATCTTAAGGAGATGCTAAAAGAAAGAATTTCCGACTTGATAATGTTATATCATGAATTGGTTATTAATGTGAAAGTTGTATTTCATATTTTGGATTTGTAAATAAAGAAGAAACTTGAAAGCGCTAGAAATGAAGTAGTTTATCATTTTGATATTCTATGTTTTGTTTGTGATGTTTCTGTGAGAAATAATAATCATCATTTAACGTCTGCCCTCGGTGATGGCATGGGTGAAACGGTTTGACAAGAGCCAGCCAGGCAGAACCCTGCACTAGACTTCTGTGACTGTTTTGGCAGGATTTTTACAGTTGGATGCCCTTCCTAACACCAACCACTCAGCAAAGTAGACTGAGTGTTTTTTATGTAGCACAAACACAGGTGACGTCAGTTTTGGCAAGGTTTTTACGGTTAGATGCCCTTCCAAATGCCAACCACTTTACAGTGTGGACCAGGTGCTTTTAAGTAGCACCTGCCCTGACAGGGTCACCAAGTAACTTGCAAGGCAAAAATCTTTGGAGAAGGTGATCTTGTGTCAGACGATGAAAGGGTGTAGTAAGACAGAGACAGAAGCAGGTGTTTTGCTGTAGAGGAGCTATGAGGTTACCTGACTGGAGAGAGAGAGATCAGGAATGAAGGCAGAAACAGGTGTGCTGCCGAGCTGACCAATGCCTTGTGAGCACTTTTGGTAGATGTAAACTGAAAGAAGCCTGTTGTGTGTGTTTGTATCTCCATATCTTGAGATTGCATGGTAGTCGAAAAGGGATGTCACTCTCTTACAAGTTGTATCATTTATTTCCAATTTTCTGTGAAAACATGTCTGCTCCTGAAGAAATTATTACCTTGCTTGGAAATAGATGAGGGTTGGTGACGGGAAAGGCATCCAAGCTGTAGAAAATCTGCCTCAGAAACTGTCTGACCCATGCAAGCTAAAAATGATAATAATGAAATTTGAGCTTATTTATTTAGGTTTTTCCTACATCCTCCTTAGTTATCTTTTTATTCTTTCTTTTTCTTTTACTTGTTTCGGTCATTTGACTGCGGCCATGCTGGAGCACCGCCTTTAGTCTTAACAAATCGACCTCGGGACTTACTCTTTGTAAATCTACTACTTATTCTATCGGTCTCTTTTACTGAACTGCTAAGTTACTGGGACATAAACACACCAACATCGGTTGTCAAGCTATGGTGGGAGGGAGAAACACAGACACAGAAATACATATATGAAAAAGTGCCACACCCTAACAGTTGAGGGAACCCGTGGAAGAGGTAGGCCCAGGAAGACCTGGGCTGAGGTGGTGAGGCAAGACCTTCGTACATTGGGCCTCACCGAGGCGATGACTACGGACCGAGACCTTTGGAAATGGGCTGTGCGTGAGAAGACCCGGCAAGCCAAGTAAGATCGTTGCCAGTGCCCCT
>NC_068984.1:140437412-140437696 GCF_001194135.2 Octopus bimaculoides | reverse complement strand
TTGCCATCCGGTTTCACCAGTCCTCAGTCAAATCGTCCAACCCATGCTAGCATGGAAAGCGGACGTTAAACGATGATGATGATGATATATATATATATATATATCGAATGCAGCTGTGCATCATTAACCAGCTAGAGATATCCTCTTAGAGTTTAAAAGATTCGCAGTAGAATCTGCTTGAACAGACAGCCATGTTAAAGTGGCTACAAAGAAAAATACACACACACACACACACACACACACACACACACACACAATGGGCTTCTTTCAGTTTCTGTCAACTA
>NC_068984.1:140426917-140437374 GCF_001194135.2 Octopus bimaculoides | reverse complement strand
AATCCACTGAAGGCTTTGGTTGGCCTGAGGCTATTGTAGAAGATACTTGTACAACGTGCCATGGAGTGGGACTGAACCCGGAACCATGTGGTTGGGAAGCAAGCTTCTTACCACACAGCCACTCCTACACTTATAGTTCTTTGTTTTGCTTGAAACCTTATTGTTCCTAATTCCATTGGTCTGAGTAAAAGGAGATTGTTAATCTTGAAATATAAGAAAGGATATTGTCCTAAAACCATAGTTTCTAATTTAGGCACAAGGTCAGAAGCTTTGAGAGAGGAGCAGTTAATGCCACCAGCCTCAGTTCTTGACTGGTGGGGCTTGAACTCAAAACACAAATGACAGGAACCAATAAGACAAAGTATTTTCTTGGACATTTCTATGATTCTGCCGTGTTGCCACAGTATTTGACGGCATATAACAAACTTTTTCCTTCTGCAAATATGTCTCAAAAACTCACCCTAGGTACTATATGCAAAGTTGAGCATTGATGCATTAAAAACTTTCCCCCACCCCTGAATATGCACAGCTGAAATTAAGGTGCATCTAATGTGCCTGTGCATCTTTTATGCCATCAAGTAAGTATCTAATAAGGAACTACAAAAAATTCTTGTATGTATATTATGTAAAAGATCAAACTTGGACATAGTTGTGTTTTTACTATAACATATTTGAAAGGAAAGCTGTTTGTGGTTTTCCTAAAACACACACCCACATGGACAGATACGAAAGAGATTCAATATGAGAAAAGATAAAACTCGTCAGCTGGTGTTCGTCTCAATAAGTTTTCTAAAGTTCACTAACAATGTTTTAAATCTTCTCATTCATATTGTAGTTAAATAAAAAATAAAATAAAAAACCTTTTTATATTCTTCCTGTTTTAAATCAGCCACTTTCTTTGTGTGTGTGTGTGTGTATATATATTAAAAAATAATAAATGAGTATATGCATATATACATACAGGTATGTGCATACTTACGTCTACCTGTATATATAGGTGCATATCTGGGTACAGGACATTGCAAACAAAACGTAGACAAATAAATAATAATAATAACCAGAGTACAGAAAACACACAGGCCACATAGAGAACATTTTCCTTCATCAGCTGCCCCCATTCTAACACAGGCGTTTCGAAGAGTAGGGCAGCTTCTTGTGCTTCAGTTGTATATTGAAAGAAATGAAGAATTGATTTAAAATTTCAAGTCATGAGTTCTGGGAGTGGTTAATGTGTGTTAATCAACACACTATTTTACTTTACTATTTTCTCTCTCTTGACAATTACCCAACAGCATTTCCATTTTCCACTTCACTAATGTTATATTTAGTATTTCAAAATGAAATTGTAAATATGACATCATTGACCTTTAAACTTCACTAAAACTGACACACACACACACTATCTCTTTCTCTTTCTCCATATATATATATATATATATATTTAGACAAAAACAGATAACAAGACCCACATTAAACTCCTCACTCATATCACGATCAAACCAAATGTTTAACTATGGTCTGTCCTTAGCACTTACTTAGCATTACCTGCCACTCTTTGGGTCTTCTAGATACCAATACCTTTTATACCCTCGTATATATATATATATATATATTATATGTGTGTGTGTATATAGTTTTTTTCATTCTTGGACAGTCCTTCAGCAAGGCCACTCTTTTCTAGCAGTCTCATGCCATTTCGTTTGTGAGATTCAGTCACCTGAAATTATTCTTAACGATTTATTTCCTTGTTTTCTTCAGTCTTTACTTGGATTTACCCTGTTGTCAACCTTCATGTGGATTACCTGTCCATATGGGCACGTTCTTCTCTTATAAGTGCTGGTGTGGTTGTATGGTTAAGATTGTTTTGTAACCATGTGGTCTTTGGTTCAGTTCCACTCTGTGGCACCTTGGATATGCGTCTAGTACTCTAGCTCAGTGGTTCCCAACCTTTTCTCTACAAAGGACTCTTTTTATTTAAATGAGTTTTCCCATGGACCCCAGGATGTTGAAGGGTCTGTCAGCTTAACACGTTCACGGACCTCCAGTACTACCTTTGTGGTCCACAGGTTGGGAACCAAAGCTCTCTGAGTGGATTTGGTAGATGGAAACTGAAAGAGCCCCTTCGTGTGTGTGTATACACACCCTTGTTCTGACATCACAGAAATGTTGTAAATGAGCATCATTGTTATACAAGCGAAGTCGTTCATTTCCTATCTCCCCCCCCCCCCCAAAAAAAAAGCATGTCTAGCTATGGGGAAGTATTACCTTGCTTGGAAACAGGTGAGGGTTGGTGGCAGGAAGGGCATCTGGCTGTAGAAAATTTGCTTTGACGAATTCCAACTGACTCATGTGAGCATAGAAAAGTGGATTTTGTTGATTCCTCTTCTACCCAATTCATTTGTGCTCTGCTATTTCTACTCATGTCCACTGGACCATGCTCACTTTGTTTCTTCTCACCTTTGTACAGCTTTTTGCATTCATTGTCTATGCCTTGCTACCATGTAATATCAGATTTCAAACACTGAGAAGATCCCTTCGTTACCAGTGGAAGTAATAATAGTTCCCTGGACTGTTTTTCTCCTGTTTTCACTCTGGCTAACCATTGTTGGTTAAATCTTCTCAATAACAGAAGCTATCAACTCTCTCTCTAGAAAGTCTTTTGGGCATTTCAAAGAATTCATTCCCATAAATGTTCTTATTGCTAAATATTCCTGTGCATTTGTTGCATGCAGTCTTTTCTTCTTTCTCAGCCGGCATCTAAGCACATTCCATCTTTTGCATACTTGTGATTTATTTTGAACAAACAGTACAGACTTTCTTCCTATGCCTCTATCCTTGTTTATCACTGATCCAAGATTACATATGCTCAATTACAAACCTTGTTACACGTAAAACAAACTGATCTGTGTTAACTTGGGTCTGCAACATGTCGAAGATTCTGCTTGGAATGCAGAAATGTATCTCAGTCACAATGCTCAGCTGCACAAAATGCACTAATTTATTCCTCATGTTTACATCACCATGCTGCAAAGTTCTGTATTTTTTTTTCCATATCAATTTACATATGCTACCAATAAATAGAAAAAATGTTTTTCAGTGTTATATATTTATTATTTACTGATCATATGTTATTAAATTTTACCCTAAATATTATCCCAACTACGAAACAATATCATTATGTGTGTTTGAAAACTGTTTGAATGAGTTTGGGGTGCATCTTGGGGGTCTCAGAATGAAACCTATTTTACTCCATATGTTTTGTTATTCATTTCACACAGTATCTTTTGGAATCAAATACCCATGGTAAACAAGGATAGATGTTACTTTCTCTTTATATTGAACATGGCCGCTTGTAATAGAGTTTTGTGTTCTTCCCTACTAATAATGGCTTTTGTCTTTATTTTTACACTTTCATTTTAGGCTCTGTTTCTATGTTTGCAATATTTCCTCTAATTATTTGTTGGATTAAGCTTTAAGAACTAAGTTATCAGCATCAAGGAGATCCTAGAGCTGTCTTGAACTTGCCTCTTACAGCCCAGAGTACCATAATAAACAGCATGAGGGGGGTGGACTAAATCCTGTTATATTAATTAGGTATGAAATCTCCTTGTGCAACCTTATTAACTCTATAAGTGATTATTTATACCTTGCTTCACTGGATAATCTCAGTATCTCAGAAATTATCCATGGTGATCTAGTTACTTATGCTAGCTTCATATCCTTTACAGTCCTTTCAACCATATAGCTCTCAACTTCAGGAGCTGGTTCCGCTGTTGAACTTGGAGTAGTCTCTCTCTCCCTCTCTTTCACCTTCTTATTATTCAACAATCTTTCTAGATATGTAACTATGTCTCTTTGGAATCAATGAGGGTGAGTGCACCAGTAGCTTTCCTAATGCCTTTCTAACTAATGTCTTTGGTCACATTGACATACTTTGTAATCTGGAGCACCTTATGAATCTAATTTTGTTGTTGCAGAACATTGACAGCTCTTAACTTTCTGCTTCTTATCTTGATTTATATCTGATCTCGCTTCTTCTGTTTGCTGCTTGAGATTGTTTCTTACTCCCACTTCTATTCTTATCTCTTGTTTTTTTGTTTTTGTGACTTTGTCTACCCTATCATTTTGCTACTATCACTTCTTGTGTTACTGGAACCTTGATCCATCCTCACATCTGGTCTGTGGTTTGCAGTGGGTTGTCTTGTAAAAACTTCCCCGCTGTCTTTTGTGTTGTATGTTGTATGGTTGAGGGATTTTTCAGCTTCCATACTTTTTCTAAATTATCTTGTGAATCTGAGCCCATCTAACATAGTGGTAGTTCCCCCTTGGGGATGTTGTGAGTTCACAAAGGGGTGGAAAATGTCAAAAGTGTATTGGTTGTTTACCAAAGTCAGGAGTTTTCTTTGAAATTAAATATTAAAACCAGGTACAATGCTTATGTTTAAAAACAAAGAAGCATTTTCAATGAAATCTATAACGTTAGAATATGAGAATATTTCATATATTTTGTGAGGCAAAACCTGTTCTATTGTAAAGAGGAGGTTGAGTGCTACTGATTGATCTCACATCTACCTTGTTGTTGCTAATCACTTGTCTATGTTGCATGGTGCATTCTTCACTGAGTTAAATCTAATTATTCACAACCATCTGTCCACCTGATAAGTACAAAGTTTATCTAAATGGTAGATGATCAGATGGCTGTTTTCCACATCACTCATTCCTTGTACTAAAAATCTTTTTTCCTCTGTTCCTTGCTTGTGAGGAGGCTGGCTGTAGCTTCCCTCTATTTTGCCTTTTGTCTGCAGAGCACAGCTACTTGTTTCTACTCTAGCATTTTTACAATCTCTCCAACCTATGTAGGTGGCAACCCTGAGGTTTTGCAGCTGAGTTGGTGATGTCTGAGAGATGCTGATACCTAGAGGAAGTCATTGTCCTGTATTTGATTTGATCTCCCATTTTCACAGGGCTTTTTACAGTTGGATGCCTTTTCTAATGCCAATCACAGCATGGACCACGTGCATTTCATCATTCCCCCAGCATTAGAGAGGGCTGTTTTCTTCAACACTTTGTCAATCTTCAGTTAGCCCTTCAGTATTTAATCTGGCCACATCCAACCCAAATATTCTACCTGTTTTATGTTAGAACTGACCAGATCCAGCTTTTTGCACCTACCTTACTATGTCATTCTAAAAATATACAACCACATAATTGAAATCTTGAAGCCACAAGATAATGCCTGATTAATTCAAAATCCTGTGAATGAATAAGATATATATTTAACAAAGACACCTGAATGCTAAATGAGTTTATTTAAAATTACTGCTCTTCTAGGTGGGTCGCCTTCTTTCCATCTTGAGAAATCTATGCCTCCTCTGTGCATAATCAGCTTATAACCTTTTTGTGTTCTGTTGGGTTGTTCTGAGCGAGCGAAACCCAGATGGTTCATCTCCACTGTGGCTGAAGAATTACATCTTTCTATAAACCTAAGGAAGTTCAGTATTTACCTGGAGGGAAGGACAGAAGTAAATATTTTGTGTGACTTAAGATAGATGTGTTTGTATGATCAATGTGATAGGACCTGGATTTTTTAACACTAATTGTGGTGTATGATGTATCATTTATTTTGTAAGTTATCAGTAAGTCAAAAACTAACAAAGTTGGTCCTTTAATTTGTTTTGGCTGTTAACTTCTATTCCCTCCACATGCATATTAGCCTCTTTTGGTTTATCTCTTCCTTCTGTTCAAAGCACCTGTGAAACTCTGATTATCCTTTGTCTTAATTTTGACATCTGATGGAGAAAACCATAAGCAATGCATGTACAAATATGTTTTGTCTGGTAAGCACCTTTAGAGTAAAATTAAACCATGTGGTCAGCTGAGACCATTACCAGTTGTAATTATTTCCCCTTATGTTTTTAATATTTCTGCTTAAAGTTTGTTCAGATTTGATCTTCTCTCATCTTAGTGTGGGTATGAGATGTTGCCAATTCAACATTAACTTATTTGACATTAGGCGTTTAAATGTTTCTCCTCCCTTCAAGGGAACATATTTGTCTGTAAATGTATGAGGTGAGGAAAAGTGTTTATGCTATTCAGGTTCAATTCATAAATTGTAATACATGCCTCTCTCTTTCTTCTTAATCTGAGTCTGTGTGTGTGTGTGTGTGTGTGTTTCTCCAGTGCCAAAAAGTATTGTTGCCAAAACAGGCTGAATGCTCAATCATCTCATTCTCTCTCTTTCTCTCAATCACCCATTGATGAATAGCTCTGATTATTCATGATCAAACATACAAAGCAGTTAATTGTTAATAATCCTTTCTACTATAGGCACAAGCCCTAAAATTTGCAGAGAGGAAGCAAGTTGATTACATCAACTCTGGTGTCTAACTGGTTCTTCTTATATCAGCCTCAAAAAGACATCAGGCAAATTTGAACTCAGAACATAATTGGTCAACGAAATGCTGCTAAGCATTTGCCTGGTGTGCTAATGATTCCGCCATAATAATTATCATCGTCGTTTAACATCTGCTTTCCATGCTGGCATGGGTTGGACAATTTGACTGAGGATTGGCAGGCCAGCAGGCTGCACCAGGCTCCAATCTGATCTGGCAGAGTTTCTACAGCTGGATGCCCTTCCTAACGCCAACCACCCCGAGAGTGTAGTGGGTGCTTTTATGTGCCACCAGCACGAGGGCCAGTCCAGCGGCACTGGCAACGACCTCGCTCGAGTGATTTTCTAACATCCTACCAGCACAAGTGCTAGAAGGTGACGCTGGTCCATAATAATAATAATAATAATAATAATAATAATAATAATAATAATAATAATAACAGCAGCATGCTGCTGCTGTTATTAAAATACCACACTTGGTTCTCAATATCAGTTTCAAAACATTCCAACCAAATAAAAAGTTTCATACTAGTTTGGACAAATGCAAAAATGCTAATAAGTGAAATTGTGAATAATATCCACTCTTTTCAATTTTCAATCCTTAATATCTGTCTGTGCTCACATACTTACTTGTAGACTTCTTTTCTTAGTTATTTAAGCTGTGAATTTGCATCCTAGAGCTGTTGGATTCATGGCTAAGCACATATGTTATTTTTCCCAATGTTTGTAAAGAAATGTATTTAACAATAATCCTATAACATGACAGCAAAAGTAGTACAGTATTGAATGACCTTCACTTGCTGAAATAAAGTTTAAATTTCACCATAAGAAATTCTAATTTCTTTCAAGTTGTATTGATTTTAAAATACATAGAGAAATGTCTGTGTTTGTTTTTAACTATTTCAAAAATATTTCAAAGTCTCACTGCATCTGATCAAAGAAAAGCAGGCTTTTATTTAACAAATATAAATTTAGCAAATAAACATTGACTTTAGTAAAACAAATTGGTTAATAAAATAACTTTTTGAATTAACTTAACATGTCTTATAAGATAAGCATTGTTATCTACGGTGTGTGTAGGTGTATGTGTGTCTGATTTCAGGTTCATAATGATAATGCATGCACTATGGACACAGCTTGAATATAATAGCATTGAGTTAGGAGGTTGTATTATGTCTACTTGTACTAGTTCTGTTTACTTGCATTTTACTGGACTTGTTTGCTTACTTGCTTGCTGTTTACTGTTGCTTAAATAGAACAGAGCTATAATTTTGTCTAACGAATTGAACTGCAGTAGAATTGCTGTTATTGTTTGTGAGCAAGACATCTAATCCTGAATTCCTATTTTCAAACTCTGCTGCCTGTGTTGCGTTGTGCCTCGGTCACATTTATTTATTACTCTACCTGCCTTAGTCAACTTTGTTGTAAATGTGTATGTACTTATTTGTATGTGTGTGTGAGAGAGAGAGAAATGACTCGTTTGCTGAACTAGTTACCATACAACTAATAACTATTATATATAAGAATAGTAACTGCAAGTCAAAAATCTGTTGTAACTGAATTTCCTCTGTGTGTGTGTGTGTAATTAATTGAAACAAATGTAAATCTCTCAATTAATAAACTATCATCGGAAGTTAACCAATGAAATTCTGTTGAATTTGTCTTGATAGAGCAGTGGTTATTATTTTCCATCACAGATTAATAAGTTGGTCAACAAGATGTCAAATGTATTTAGATAGGTTTATCTTACAGTTCTGAGGTTAAATTTCACTTGTGTGTGTTTTTATTTTTGCATTCACGTCTTGAGTGTTGGTAAATACCAAAATAGAAATTGGTGCTGATAAAATTCTGCTCTCTGTAGGTGAACATGCACTGTTTTGTAGGCACAGGAGTGGCTGTGTGGTTAAGAGGTTTGCTTCCCAAACGCATGGTTTTGGGCTCGGTCCAAATGCTTGGCACCAAGGGCAAATGTTTCTTGCTATAACTGCAGGTGGACAAAGCCTTGTAAGTGGATTTTGTACAAAGAAACTGAATGAAGCCTGTCGTGTGTGTGTGTGCGTGTGAATTTGTCTCTCCTTGTCTTCACATCAGTAATGGGTCAGTACTGGTTTTTTGGTAAGGTGACATTTCAGAATATTGCTCTTAAGGTGTATTTCAACTGTTCCTCTGCATTTTCTGTAAAGTGAAAAATATGTATTGGTGTTGTATTGTTTGATTATATTGCCATAAAATTTTAAAAAGCATTTTGAGGATTTTCACTTATGCTCTCAAAATATTCTTCCTTAGTAGATGAATATTTATATCTAATTCATCTAAAGACAATTCACAGTTATTTTTTTTCAAGTGTAAACCCTTCCAAATCAGAATTGCTTCTTGCAGAAACCATATCAGAAATTACAAAAAATAATTGTTTTTTTATATATTTATTTATTTATTTTTACCTTTAACCCTTTGCCTTTCCAAAGCATTTTTATAAGTTTGTCCAAAATTTCCATGCTTGTTTTTCAGACAAAACAAAGGCTAGCCTTAGGTTAGCTTTTGTTTTCTATGTTCTGAGCAATATAAAACTTTCCTTTCATAAGTCCCAAGTTACTCTGGTGGTTGAAAAAAAATTGGCAGAGGGTTAAATTTTATGATTTAATATCTTTTAAACACACTGCTGACCAACTATATGGTTACACATTCAAAAACCTTGACTCCAGGAACCATTGTGTTGTGTTCCTAGACCCTTAACTGTTTGATTGTCAGAACATTTCATTCCAATTTGGTGATTCACATCATCATATCTTCATTTTACGTTTTTGAGAGCTTGAAACTTTATCGAATGGTGAGATAGATAAAACTATCAAATAATTAATGAATAACGAATGTAATAACTTAACATTATTACATTTATGTCATCAGAAGAGTTAGTTTAGCTATTTGACCCTTTAACATTTAAACTGACCATATCCAGCCGAAATATTCTACTTGTTTTTTGTTCAAGCCATCCAGACCTAGCCTCTCATACCTACCTTGTAAATGTCATCTTAAAAATAAACAATAACATCATCGAAATCTCGAAGCTACAAGATAATGCAGGATTCATTCAAAACATTGTGAATAAACAAACATTATATTTGACAGAATAATCTGAATGCTAAAAGGTTAAAAGCTAACATATGCTGTTAAATTCATGCTTATTTCTTGAGCTGTCAGAATTTTCCTCACACATCTGTGACCTGGTCAGTGACACAGTTCCACAGAAACTGTTTGAAATTTAGAGGTCTTGCAGTTTTTTTTCTTTTGCTGAAATTATGCACCTCCTGTATTCTTATTGACTTCAAACTAAGTCTTAGTTCTTTGTTTACAACTTTGTATAAAAAAATTTTTTCTTTTTTTTTAAAGTTTTAAATTTGTCCATGCTCCAATGCATATGTATAAACAAAGTACTCCAGTACATTTCATTTGGGTACAAGTTTTTAGAAGTTAGCTTCCTGCTATCTAGATGTTGTTAAAAGGGTGGGTGCAAAAGTAATCTAAAAACAATGTTGATAAATTTTATATGTATCTATCTGTATAAATGTGATTAATCACATCTATACACATACATGCATATAGGTCACTTGTTAAAAAAAGTACAACTCTGAAACTTTGTACTGTTATTTATAAGAGTGTTTAGTTTTAAAAGGAAATAAACTGCAGCAGAAACATTTAATCTCAATGGTTAAGCAGGACTGGTGGGCACTGTCATGGTATTAGCTGTCAGAAGTGAAAGTAGAACTGACAAGGAACGTTACTGCTGGTTTGAGTTGATTCTTTGGCTACTGACTAGCCGGAGCTATCTGTCTGTCTGTCTGTCTATCTCACTATCTCTGTCTCTATATCTATCTATCTATCTATCTATCACTCGTTCACCTCTGTGTCCGTAGAATTTATCAAATTAGAAAACGCAAATTTAATATAAAAATATATTTTCTGAAATTGCAAATTATTTAAAATATAAAAATATAATTTTCAACAGAGAGAATTTATCAAAATAGAAAACAAATGAAGTTTGAAGTTTAAAAATAATAGGATCGACCAC
>NC_068984.1:140426062-140426716 GCF_001194135.2 Octopus bimaculoides | reverse complement strand
ATAGATAGATAGAGAGAGAGAGAGAGACAGACAGACAGACAGATAGCTCGCTCCGGCCAGTCATGGTATTAGCTGTCAGTAGCCAAAAAATCAACTCAAACCAGCAGTAACGTTCCTTGTCAGATTTTTCTACTTTCACTTCTGACAGCTAATACCATGACAGTGCCGACTGGTGCAGTCAACAAAACTTCTTATTTGGAACTTAGATCTGTTTCATAAGAAATGCTAACATGTATGCAATGGTTACTCCACTGCATTTCTTTTCCAATCCCAGATTAGTACCTTTCCTTCAACTATTAACCAGTCAACCAAGAAGTGGGAATTTGTTAAGGTAGACAGACACCAGCTTTGCCCTGGAACATGACATGATGTCATTTATCACTGACTCATTCATCACTGATCTATAAGAACATGATACTAGTGACCACCCACAGGGCACAAATTTTTGCTTGTGTTTACATGACCATGCTGCAAGCCTATGTATTTTTGATGTGGATTTATGTAACATGGGACTAGTGGATAGGAAAAAATACAAAGGCCTCTGCCTCCACAAATGATGCAGTGAATTCTTTGCATGAAAAGGGACGATCAAGAAAATATCTGACAAAACCTTTGCTGGTAAAATTAAAAAAAAAAAAACCATTAATCTTTTTT
>NC_068984.1:140422659-140426052 GCF_001194135.2 Octopus bimaculoides | reverse complement strand
TCAATTGTCCCTGTTCCATCTACTCTGTGTTTCGAAGGCAAGGACAATACACGACTTTGTTGGAACAATCCTTCCCGCAAAGCAAATTAAATAAAATTTGGAATTATATATATATATGTATGTAGTAGTCTTTACAAGTGTTGTCAGCTTTCTTACAACTGAAGTTGTTAAAGTTATAAAATCTTTTCTTATTACAGTATGATTACAATATGTGCATTGATTACAATATGCTGTGAAAAGTCTAATATATGTTTCTGTTTCTACAGGAGCCTGTAGCACCTTTGAAGTCAGAAGTTCCAATGAAGAAGAATAATCGCCCTGTAAGTTGAAATATTTGTCAAAGATGTGTTATGTAAATATAAAGATACCATAGTTATTTGTGTGTAAAGTCACACTATTTTATACTTGATTTTAACTGAAAATACTGGGGTGTGATTTATTCATAAGGCAAAGCTAAAATTATAAAGAGAAAATGTTTTGTACCAAGATTTAACATTTAATTGGGGGTGCAGCTTATGTGCCAGTAAATACAGCAATTATAAAGCCTGTGAAAATGGCTAAATCTGTAGAATGTGAATTCAAATTCACTAAATTGCTTTTCATTCTTCAGTGATTGATTAAAAGAAAGTATTAATATTTTGATAGTTGATTCAGCAAAAGAATTAACCTCCTAGATTTCTGTCTGAAGAACTCATTACACTAATAATATATAAACGAGAACTGACACTTGTTACTTCTCAATGATTTGTTTGTCCTGAAGCTATAGTAGAAAACATTTGCCCAAGGTGCTGTGCAGTGGGACTGAATCCAAAACCACATGGTTGGAAAGCAAGCTTCTTAACTATGCAGCCATGCCTGCAAAAGTGATTTTGTAGTAACACATGTCTTCAGTGGCCCTACTTGCTTGAGCAAACCTGTGGCAAGAAAGAAACCGACTGAAGTGTTATAAAGATGTATGTAAAACATCGATAAACACAATTAACTTGAAATAATTTAATCTGTTATGTGTCATCATCATCATTGTTGAACGTCTGCTTTCCATGCTGGCATGGGTTGGATGGTTTGAGAGGAGCTGGCTACACAGAAGACTGCACCATGCTTTGTTGTCTGCTTTTGGTATGGTTTTTAGGGCTGGATGCTCTTCCTAACACCAACCGCTCTGCAGAGTGTATGTGTGTAGTTAACGATTCTTCTTTTATCTCTGAAATCTATTTATGTCTTCTCAGCAAGAGAGAACATCTGAGATTGCATATTGAAACCATTTTAAGGTTCATTTACAATATGCACCGATCTTCATTTTAGCCCAAACCCATTGCACATATATGCACATGCATATACACGCACACACAGGTGCAAACATGAGTGTGTGGTTAAGAGCCAAACTATACCAGGTTCATTTCCACTGCTCCTTAGGCAGATATGTGTGTTCTCTAGCTCTGATTCGACCAGTATCTTGCAAGTGGAATTGATTGGTTGAAGCTTTATGGCAGCCACATCATATTATCTGTGTGTGTGTGTGTGTGCATCAATGTTGACATTCTAGTTTCGCTTGTCCCATCTGAGTGAAAGGGTGATATTATTTATCTTGCTTGTTGACACAACTGGTTGCTCTGCATTCTCATAAACCATCATCATTTAATGTCCACGTTTCCATGCTCACATGCATCAGGCAGAATTATTAAGACAGATTTTCTGCCAATGTAATTTAAAAAAAAAAAAGTCTCTTTGAGTGAGGGTTGACAACAGAAATGACATCTGATCCCAAATACTCCCATCACCACCACACACACACACACACACACTCACACTTAACCCATGTTTGCATAGAAAAACTATAATTAGATATCAGATACAGTGTACATTTACAAATCTGATTGTTGATACTCTGACCTGATTATCAATGCATTTATTATGTAATTTGAGGGTGATTGTTGAAAACTCAATATAACTCTGTGTGAGAGAGAAATAGGCAGAAGTTAATCCATTCAGATCCAGCTCTGTGCATGCATGTGTTGCTGGGTGTGTATGCATATGATGTAATTAAATCATAAATTAGCAGATAATTATCCGATATAGTTTTATTGATACTGACTCTGAAGCCTGTGTTCACTTCCCACTTGTCATTCTATGCTGGGTCTATTCACATCTCTTCTTTAACTTTGCTGCCTGTCTTCCTGGTGTCATCATCTTACCATCTCACGCAGTGTAATACTCTACTATTTGATGAACCAGTAAATTATTTGTCTACAGTTTTGCCCTGTTTTTTCTCTTAAACCTGGTTGTTCTAATTAGGTGGATTATTGACATTTTCCTATTCTATAACTGTGTAGGTTCCTTGTTATATAGTTCTATTGAAATATCGATTAGCCTCAATACATCCTCTCTTCCCCCACCTCTTTCTCCCAGCAGCTGGATTGCTTTTTGCTTTGTTTTCTTTTCCTTTTTTTTTCTTCTATCCTCACAATTTTGTTCCCCTGCTCTCTCTCTCTCTCTTTCTCTCTCTCTCCCTCTCTCTCTCTCTCTCTCTCTCTCTCTCTCCATATATATATATATATATATATATATATATATATATATATATATATATATCTTGTTTTTTTTTAAAGCTAGTTATTTTGCTTTCATTGTTCAGCACACATATTCGTTATTACAAACTGGATTCGTTTAAGGGCGGAAAAAGGGGGCAAATAAAATCTTTTCATTTAATTATGGCCTTTGTGATTTTATGAGTAGTTTTAGCCACCAACTACTCTTTATTTAGAAAGTTTTTTCTAGGAGTTACTGAAATATAAGGACTTTTTCTGTTTTGTTCTTTTTCTTTTTTGTTTCTAACAATGGTGTTAAATAATAAAAGAAATTTGTTTGGTCGTTGGGTATCACATTTTTTCTATATTTCCTTGCTCTTTTTTCACACACACATTATTTAAGCTAGCCTGAAAAGTCACCTTTTTACAGGAATATTTACACTGATTCAATGATTTTAAACATTTAATGGCTAGTTGTAGCTTTGTCCTGTGGATGTACTACTGTTGGCATTTCAATGGGTTTGTGATTTTGTATCCCATGTCACTAACATTCTTTCATTCACTGCTTAACTGGTAAGAAAAACAAGCAACAATTGTACACACACACACACACACACATCTTCTAAACTCTAGGCTGATGAGAAGAGTTTAATTTTGTTATGCTTCATTACTTATAAACTCTCACATTTCTGTGTATAATTATGAGATTAATGAGGACACCTTTACACTATGTCAGTTCAAAAGCATTACTGCATTTATATTGTATCTGTGATGTCTGTGACTGATGATGATTTGCTTGAGCAGGTGTGTGGTCTCATTTAGGGATAAACCTTAGTTCAAGGGTTGCCAAACTTTTTCGACCATTGAC
>NC_068984.1:140418914-140422461 GCF_001194135.2 Octopus bimaculoides | reverse complement strand
CCCCTAGCCACTTCTTCTACATGGACCACCCTCCTCATTTGAAATATCTAAATACCTTACCGTATCATCTCTTAAATGCATACTGGGTGCTGATGCCGGCAATTAAAATGTTAGCTAAAATATACATGTATGACAAATTAAGAAATTCTGTTGCAAATGTCACACTTTTTACATTTAAAATTACATGTATGAGTATACAGTATTAAACTTTCGATTTTTATGAAATTGTTTTCATGGTTAGAAAATGTGAAAGATGCATCATATCGCCGGAATGCCTTTTATTAAAATTGACAATATCAATTTAAGGGATGAGCATGGCGCTGACTAAGTATTTCAAGCAGTTCGTCTGGGTGAGCTGGTCTTTCGCATGCCCATCCCCATTCGACCCTTTGGCTATCATCGAGTCCCTGTAATCCCTTACCAACCTAGGGGCTCCCTCGGACCCCCTTTGGTAACCCCTGCCTTAATTGGATCAACACTAGCTGTTACTATTCCTTCTTTTATTGAGAGTATATGGTTCTAATGTCTTCAGCCTCATGAACTGTCATACCACACATTCGGTGGTATAACAGTTCATGAGGCAGAAAGCTGCAAAATTGGAACCAGACTGGGTTACTGTCACCATTGGTCTCTTGTTTAACTAAATATTTTCGATAGAAAGGTTAGTCTCGGGTCAATAGATCAAACTTTTATAGCAGTAAATGGTCGTAGCAAAGCTACTTTTGAAAAAAATTGGACTGAGTGGAATAAATGTAGTTTTGGTTTGTAATGAAATGTGAAACAAGCTTTAATAATAATAATGATGATTTCAAAGTTTTGCACAAGGCCTGCAATAATGCATAAAGATTTTGTCCAACATGCTCATGATTCTGCCAGCTCGCTTTCTACTGAAAATGATAATAACAGTGATAATAATAATAAACCTTTATATTAAAGGCACAAGGCCTTAAAATTTTGCGGGAGGGGACTAGTCGATTACATTGACCCCAGTGTTTCACTGGTACTTAATTTATCGACCCCGAAAAGATGAAAGGCAAAGTTGACCTCGGAATAACAACAATAATAATAAAGGTATAATCTCAGAAATTTTTGGTATAGAAGACAAGAAATTAGTGTTAAAATATCTCTAGTTCTTCTGTTTAAATCTAAATAATTCTAAAAGGAACAAGAAAGATTCATTTGAATTAATTGCCATTCTTAACCTCTTTGTCAGATTGATTGTTTTTTTTAAAGTTCTGTTACCTTTTAAGTATTGTTTTGCTTTCACTTACTATTTGTGATCTATCCTTCTACCTCTTCCCCCTCCCCTTCCAGTTGGACTTGCCTCTTGATACTTTTATTGGGTGAGAATGGAAGATTCCACAACCACTTATGATTCATTGAGTGATAGCAATTACAGGTAGTTGACCGATTTAATTCAGCAACAAAATGGTTTTTTCTTTAACGTCTTTCTACATTTTCTCTCTCTATTGTACAAAAGATCTTTGTGTGGTCAATTAACATAATTTTTGTATTTATTTCCCCAGGCCTTGTATGGGTCAAACAAATCTTTCTTGAACTTCCTCATCCACAGTTTCCTTCCTTTTAAATCTCTTGACCTTTCTGTCATTCCAATGATCATCCTTGATTTGTATCCCAATGTCTGTACCAACTCGGTCTTCTCTTGCTCACTACATCTCATTGCTCTTATATCTAGTTTGTTTTTTTTTATTCAGCACAGGCACATTAATTTAATGCCGGTGCCACGTAAAAAGCACCAATGCCACATAAACCGCACCCATGCTGGTGCCACGTAAAAGCAACCAATGCACTCTATAAAGTGGTTGGCATTAGGGCTTCCAGTTGTAGAAACCATGCTAAAACAGACAACTGGAGCCTGGTGCTACCCTCCAGTTTATCAGCTCCTGACAAACCCATGCAAACATGAAAAACAGATGTTAAACGATGATGATGCTTTTCTTCCTTTCATACGTCCTCCACAGTCAGTATTCATTGTCTCCCTAGTATACAACATCACATTTTTCATTCAAGTATCATACAATCTGCTTCTTCCTTTAAAGAGAGAGAGACTTTTTGTTGCTCACAAAAGCCCTAGCTGCCTGTGCATTTTCCATTCTACCCTTATCATACTGTGCTGTGGAGCACCCACAACCATTGCAGATTAAGTCATCTACTTATTAGAAGCTATCAATTACTTATAAAAGAAACCTTATTAACATCTGAAAGAATTTTTTTTCTGGTGCTCTTAGCTCTTAACTACTGGCATCCACCTACTACATACAAAGTCTTCCTTCTTTGTCAAACTTTGTCTATGATCTCAGTATATCGCTTGTGCATCCGAAATGTTCATTGAGCACATCATATGAAATTCCTACTTATTCCTTTTCCGTGTATTGAACACAGCCACTTGTCAAATGACAGGAGAATCTCACCTTCTCTTCCGCCAGGTGAAACTTTTGTCTTTGCTAGGGATTTACTTTGGTACCTCTTGGTTCTTGGCTTAACGTCTCCGTTTGGAATTTGCATCTCTGACTGACTCTGATATGAGAATCAGCATGCTAGGGGTTCGACGAGGATTCTAGTATCCTGCTTAAACACTAAAATCTGTCATTTTAACCTCACAACCCTTTGCGATTTGGCCTGAGGAAATTAGGTGTCAGTAAAAACAATAGGAAGCGGTGTGACAAAGGGGTTGGGTGGACGGGGGGGGGAGATCTGTTATTTTGTTGATGTGTTGTTATGTTAGTTATTGTCTCAGAATTATTTTTACATTAAATCTCTTTCTACTTTTGCAGGAAAGGCGAGGAGCGGTCTCTACCAATCAGCGGCAGAAAGATTCTCAAGTAGATTAGGCTTGAACCTATATCCACTAAGTCGAAATGAGGGAGGAAAAGAAAATAACACTTGCACACACCCACAGACATATATATGCATACATATACACACACACCAATACATTGTACTGCAGTCATGCTCAGATTGACATACACAAACATGTGCACACACAGAAAAAGACATTTTTTTAAAGGAAACATCCATAATATACATGATTGCTCAGACATATCACACCCACACATGCACGCAACAAACACAACAACAACAACAAACACATGCACCAGCATATGGACACACTAAATAAAAATTCCTTCTCTCTAAAACAGACGTTTAACAAAAAGAAACATTTACTGACTTTATCATATCTAGGGAAAAACTACAACAATGAAATTGGAATAATGGAAGAGGCAGTTTCCACACGTTGTCTATGATTAATGGAAAAAAAAAACAACAACAACAACAAGAAAGAAAAAAATAACTAAAACAAAAAAGGCTGTTTGATTGCTCTTTAGGGTTATGGGGGTAGTGATCTAAAAACTTATATCTACGAATATTATATATATATATATGTGTGTGTATATGATATATATATATATGATATATCTATATATATATAATATATCTTTATATATATATATATATATTAAAATATATCTATATATATATATACATATACATACATATATATATATATATATATATATATATATAT
>NC_068984.1:140410268-140417598 GCF_001194135.2 Octopus bimaculoides | reverse complement strand
CATGCATTCACACTTTGGGATAGTGTGATCCGTAGTAACTCATCTCATCATCAATTGCTGACTGTCACAAAGAATTCGCTGATTATTGGAGCAGACATAGCGTGGGTTTGTAGTGAATAGTTTGAACCTGGCCTGATCCTGCTTTTCATACTTGCCCAACAATGCCATTCTTAAAATAATGACTGAGTTCGTTTCGAGCGGGCCTCATGGGGACGAGGTAGCTGAGTTCCTTTCGAGTGTTGGGCCTCACGGAGGCAATGGCTGAGACCTTTAGCATTGTGTCATGCTTGAGAAGACCCATCAAGCTGAGCAAAATCGCAGTCATGGCAGATACCAGTGACATGGAAAAGCACCCATTACACTCTCAGCGCAGTTGGCGTTAGGAAGGGCATCCAGCCGTACAAAACCATGCCAAATCAAACTGGATCCTGGCGCAGCCTTCGAACGTGCCAGCATGGACAACGAACATTAAATAATGATGATAATCAAGGTTATACATGATTAATTCAAATCAATATGAGTAAATGAGGACTGCATTTGGTTTAACAGAGTAACCTGTATGCTAAAGAGTTATAAAGGAGACTTTTTGCCTGTTAGGAATACCTTGACATAAGTAGGGGGCACTGTTGTTTGTTAAATCATAAAGTAGCATTGTTCTTAGTTTGTATATTTATGAGCTCTTTGAGCAAGTTCGGTCTATTCATATACTTGTTTCAGCCAGTTGACTGCGGTCATGGTGGAGCACCACCTTTTTAGTCGAACAAATTGACCCTGAGACTTATTCTTTTTAAGCCTAGTATGTATTCTATCGGTATCTTT
The DNA here is from genome assembly GCF_001194135.2 of Octopus bimaculoides. NCBI lineage: Eukaryota > Metazoa > Mollusca > Cephalopoda > Octopoda > Octopodidae > Octopus > Octopus bimaculoides. The sequence goes on along the minus strand of NC_068984.1, from coordinate 140,416,779 downwards.
TGCCAAACTGTGAAGTTACAAGAGACGTAAGCATACCAACATCGGTTGTCAAGCGATGATGTGGTGACAAACACAGACACGAATATAGGCATGCGCACGCACACGTGTGTGTGTATATATAGATATATACGATGGGCTTCTTTCAGTTTCTGCCTATCAAATCTACTCACAAGGCTATAGTAGAAGACACTTGCCCAAGGTGCCACGCAGTGGGACTGAACCTGGAACTGTGTGGCTGGTAAGCAAGGTGCATAACACACAGCCAGTCCTGAGCCTATATATATATATATATATATATACATACACAGACCTGTCTTTGTCTTTTGTTTTGTTTTTTTGTAAATTCCGATTATATGTGTGTGTATATGTATATATATATATATATATATATATATATAAAAGTGGAACAAAAATGCAATGGAGGGCATCAAAACGTTCGGACAGATAGACGACACAAAGGCGGACAAGAGAAACAACAATTAGAAAGACATGAAAAAAAGACAGGTCATTCTTGGCTTTCTTCCTTCAATCAAGTACCAGAAGTCACGACCATTTCAGACAGTTACACTTGATATGTGTATATCATCATCATCGTTTAATGTCCGCTTTCCATGCTAGCATGGGTTGGACGATTTGACTGAGGACTGGTGAAACCGGATGGCAACACCAGGCCCCAATCTAATTTGGCAGAGTTTCTACAGCTGGATGCCCTTCCTAACGCCAACTACTCAAGAGTATATATATATATATATATATATATATATATATATATAGAGTGTTGAGCTTCATGGAGGCAATGACTAGGACATTTAGCATTATGTCATGTATCTGTGTTTATATCCTTGTAACATAGCAGTTTGGCAAAAAAGACTGATAGAATAAGTACTGGGCTTGCAAAGAATGAAGTCTTGCAGTCGATTTCTTTGAGTAACCTCCTTTAAGGCGGTGCTCCAGCATGACTGCAGTCAAATAACTGGAACAAGTAAAAGAATTATCAAGCTAGTGTTTGAACATAGTCAAGAAATTTTGACAAAAGGTGTTTGTTTGGATCACTTTGTAACAGGGAGTTTGTCTCTTACGACCAGGAGCAATCTCAAGCTGTTTGGTATCTGAAGAGTTGAATAATTTCATTTTTCATTTCAGCCGTGTAAATATTTGCTCTGTTTTGTTTTTACTTTGTGGTTTTGTTTGAATTTAATCTTCCAAAAACACAGCTACCAGTGTGTGCCTTTGAGAAATAAGAATTATCTTTCAAGTACGTTATTTACATTTGACGGATATTTGTCCACATCTTGTTTGTTGTTAACACAATGTTTCGGCTGATATACCCTCCAGCCTTCTTCAGATGTCCTGGGGAAATTTCAAACCTGGGTTCTCATTCCTAAGGTATTTTTCAGTGTTGTTGTTATTATTATTATTATTCAGGTCTTAACCACTACATCACAGGCATATGGCATAGTGGTTAATCCCAAGATTCCGAGTTCGATTCCAGGCAGTGACCTGAATAATAATAACATCGAAAAATACCTTAGGAATGAGAACCCATTACTACAAAGCCAGAAGCAGTTTCAGCCGGGTTGGTATCAAAAGGGTTAATGTTTTTTTGATGCTGTTACACAGTGTCTTCCATTTGTATTCCTGTATTATTATTGTTTTGAGATCCATTAATCCATGTTTACATGCATTTTATTTCTTTGAGCTATTTTCTTCCCACAGTCAATAAAGAACTTGAATCCTTCATCATCATCAACCTGTAAACATTGCTGTCTCGAATCCTCTGGTTTCCATGGTGCTTAAAGTGACTGAGATTACAACATTCCCCACTCGATGTAGCATCAATCCATTGTGTGGTTACTCATTTACAACTGAGTGGACTGGACCAATGTAAAACTAAGTGTTTTGCTTAAGAACACAATGTACTGGATAGTCCAGAAATTGAAACTGTAACCTTGCGATTGTGGATGCAACACCCTGGCCACTAGACTATGTTTTGTCATTCATTGGGGCATGCATATTTGCATATTGTCTTCATAATTATCATCATCATCGTTTAACATCCAATTTCAATGCTGGCATGCGTTGGACGGTTTGACTGAGGACTAGCAAGCCAGGAGGCTACATCAGGCTTCAATCTGTTCTGGCAAGGTTTCTACCACTGGACGCCCTTCCTAACGCCAACCACTCCAGGAGTGTACTGGGTGTTTTTTATGTGCCACTGGCAACAACCCTCATCGTAACCGATGGAGAACCAGTTTATACGTTAAGAAGAAGAATTTTAATTTCTTTTACAGGCACAGGTATGGCTGTGTGGTTTAAAAAGCTTTGCAATTATATTCTTTCAAGTTCAGTCCCACTGTGTGGCACCTTGGGCAAGTGTCTTCTACTATTGCCCTGAGCTGACCAAACCCTTGCGAGTGGATTTGGTAGATGGAAACTGACAGAAGCTCATTTGATATTTGTGTCAACATAGTGTTGCTATTAAACTGTTGTATGTCCAAATGCTTTTTTTTTTTTTTCCAATATTTATTTTTACTTGCAATAACCAGTTCTTTTGATCAAACTATCGTATCTTCAGGTGCCAAGATGTCAAAAATTGTCAAAGTGTAGTACAACAGTTTAGCATTTTTCAAAAGTATAGTAAGTCCCACATATGACAGTTTTGCAAAAATATTTCTGAAAATATCATACATGCATAGAATTGAGATTTTATGCACCCAACAAAGTATTATTGTTAAGCTGAAACTGTTGTTAGTGTAAAAAGAAATGGAATGGTGAAACAATTTTTCCATTTTCTGAAAAAGAACACTTTTGCATAATAGCAACGATATGATTGTTGTAAATGGATGTCATTCATTTCCAATATTCTGTAAAAGCAATGTCTGGTCATGGGGAAATATTGTCTTGTTTGGAAGCAGCTAAGGGTTGGTGATGGGAAGAGCATTTGGCCATAGAATATAAGTGTGTATGCAGCTTATACTTTTGGTTTTCTTATATTAAATGTCCATCTTGTTGCTGATCACTTATGTCATGGAACTTGTGGGTTGGTTCCCTGAAGTTAACAGCCAAATGCTTTGCCCAGAGCAAAAACGTGACAAGAAACTCAGTAATGAGGTCTATACTCAAGACTAAGGCTTGAGGCCCAGTTCTTCATTTAACCTTACAACTATTTAACATATTATCTACACAGCCACACATACATAAAGATATACAGACCAATGAAGCGTAACGAGCAATTTGGTATTCTGTAACATGACCCTTTAACATTCAGATTGCTCAGTCAAATGTAAACTGGAAACTGGCACTTTGTCAGTTTTGACAGGTGTTTCAGTTGATCTGAGCAACAGAACAGCCTGCTTGTGAAATTAATGTGTAAGTGGGCTTCTTTCAGTTTCTCTCTACCCAATCCATTCACAAGACTATAGTAGATGACACTTGTTCCAGGCACCACAGAGTGGGACTGAACTCACAACCTTGTGGTTTCAAAGCAAGAGTAAATGACTAACATTTCAATTATTCCAACAAGTATTGCAAACCAATAAATTAGTGACATTGATATATTGCACATTCATTCTCTTTCAGCTTTGCTCTGTCTTCTTCCTGATATTTCATCTCATTTTACAGGTCTGTTTCTACTTTGATGAGTCTTGTTTCTGCTTTGCATATCTTGTTTTACAGCATTTATTTTCCTCAATTACTGTTGAGCATTAACGTTTTTGTGATAATCTCTCTTCTTTAAGCAGTTTCTCATGTGACTGGTGCATCACAAATATCTGTAGCACTTACCATATTTGCTGCAATACAAGACATCCTTCATTCTAAAAAAAAAAAAAAAAAGTCAGCCTGAGTCCTATAGATGGACTCATGTGTTTAATGGTATACAAGTTGCACTTTTTCTAATAAAAATATTCTCAAAAAATCTCTTTGGTTCTTATATGCAAAGTTGGGCCTCTCATAAGCTAATTTTGTCACTGATGCTCACTACAATAGGTTAATTTTTAATCCAGACAGTCTCTTCTATCTAGCTTGACTCTGTAGTAGCGAAAAAGTGAAAGTAAATCGTCCTTAAAAGTGAAAGTATGTTTATGATAGAAACCGAGTAACATCTCGTAATTTCATGTAAGCACTATATGTGACGTAACCAATGTATCCAACATATATGTATTTAGTCCCTTGGTTCCCAAACTCTAATGATAATTATGATAATAATATTTATTTAACACTTTAGTATTCGGATTATTCTGTCAAATGTAATACTTATTGACAATCATGCATTATGTTGTTGCTTGAGATTTTGCAGATGTGAATGACATTGTTGGGTGGGTCTGAGAAGCCAAATCTGGTTGGTTTGAACTGATAAATTAGTGACAGACAGAATATTTGAGCTGGATATGGCTTGTTTAAATACTAAACGGTTAAGCATTTATTATCATTATTGTACTATAAAAGGAATTACTTTAACAATGGATTTCTTGGTTCCACTCCCTCCTTCGACTAAGAGGTCTTTGTCTTGCAAGTTACTTGGTGATCGTGCTGGTGCCATGTGAAAAAGTGCCAGTGCCATATATAAAGTATTTGTGCCTGTGCCACTGGCATGTGAAAAGCACCCAGTCCACTCTGTAAAGTGGTTGACAGTAGGAAGGGCATCAGGTTGCAGGAACCATGCCAAAACACAATTGGTGCCTGGTGCAGTCCTCTGGCTTGCCAGCATGGAAAACAGATTTTAAATGATGATGAATGGACCCGCAATGTTTGCCAGTACCAGCTGATTCATTATGATTAAACTTATGTTGTTGAAATAGGGGGGTGTCTAAATCCATGCATCTTTTATGCCATGAAATACTATTGCTTTCATGCTTTCTATTTTGAGTGTTGACTAGTTATTTACTGGTAACTTCAGCTATCAGACTTGTGATCCATTTTTTTCTTTTCTGGTATTGTGTATCTTGTTTTAAGATGGTAGATTGTAATGAGATGTGACTGCTTTTCCAAAGAGATTGAGTAATCACATGGAGGCTTTTGGTGTGGACTAATTAATTGGAAGAGCTCCAGGTTCACCATTCAACAAGCTATGTGTAAATATTGTAGACAAAGACAGATATGTCAAATACTAGACGACATAAATTCTTGATTTGTTGAAATTATCTCCACCTTTAGAGGATGTGTTATAATTATCAAATGGTAATTAAAACCTGTTCCACTTCTGAAAGGGAAACAATCTCATGGATCAAGAATTTACCAAAATTAATAGACCATTAATGAAAATAACAGGTTTTTTTTTTTTTTTTTTTTTTTTGAGATAAGTGGACAATTGTGGTCATATTTCTAGCTTGATAGCTGGTATCAGCATGACAATTGTGTGACCTTATCTCCAGAAGCCAAAGGATTTAAATATATTAAAAAAAAAAAAATCAGAAAATATTAATGACTTAGGTAATTTGTATAATTTAATCCATTAGCATTCAGATTATTGTCAAAGGTAATGCTTATTTATTCATATTATTTTGAATTAATCATGCATTATCTCATAGCTTCGGGATTTCAGTGATGTGATTGTTTATTTTAAGATTGACAATGTCAGATAGGCGTGAGTGGCTGGATCTGACCGGTTTGAACATAAAGGAGGTAGAATCTTTGGGCTGGGTTAAACAAACATGATCTAAGAGAAATAACTCAAAATAGCCAGTATTTGAATAACATAGACAAATACAGGTATGTCAAATATCATACAACATAAATTCTTGATTTGTTAATGTCATTTCCACTTCTAAAGGATTTATCTTAATTAGCAAATGGCTCTTATACTCGTTATCATAGCAATTTATGATTTTAGGTCTTGCAGCCATTAAGCTTGTCATCAAGGTCCATAACTCTATTTGCTTGGATACTGTGCAACGTCTTCAATAATAATAATAATAATGGGTTATATTCCTAGGTATTTACAGTTAGTTATGCAGCTGCACATCTTGTTATCATATATGTAGCTGGTATTTAAATATAGAATCATAAATATATTATTACACCCGCACTTTATACCTGTAAGGTTTTATGATACAAAAAAAAAAAAAAAGACAGCAGCAATAAATAGTTCATTCTTTCAAAACTTCGCATTCATTTAACCTTTACTCTGACTTCTACGTCTCTGTCATGTTCGTCAAGGTCACACACACACACACACATATATATTATTAAAAAATATGGCAAAAAATCATATATTAATTAATATCGATTAATTACCAGGAAGCTAGCACATTTAAAGAATCAAAGAGATTCAGAAACAGTATCTGCAATCTCAGGGGATTAAAGTACATTTTTATATATGACGTTGACCACTAACGTGGACATTCAATGTGCTAGAAATAGATCACATCTTGTGTCTAATAAGACCTAAATTGTTCTCAACATGAAATATAGCGTGATACCAAAACGTAAGTGGTATCACGTTATATTTCATGTTGAGAACAATTTAGGTCTTATTAGACACAAGATGTGATCTATTTCTAGCACATTGAAT
>NC_068984.1:140409006-140410258 GCF_001194135.2 Octopus bimaculoides | reverse complement strand
ACACACACATATATATTATTAAAAAATATGGCAAAAAATCATATATTAATTAATATCGATTAATTACCAGGAAGCTAGCACATTTAAAGAATCAAAGAGATTCAGAAACAGTATCTGCAATCTCAGGGGATTAAAGTACATTTTTATATATGACGTTGACCACTAACGTGGACATTCAATGTGCTAGAAATAGATCACATCTTGTGTCTAATAAGACCTAAATTGTTCTCAACATGAAATATAGCGTGATACCAAAACGTAAGTGGTATCACGTTATATTTCATGTTGAGAACAATTTAGGTCTTATTAGACACAAGATGTGATCTATTTCTAGCACATTGAATGTCCACGTTAGTGGTCAACGTCATATATATATATATTTATATTTATAGGCGTTGCTGTGTAGTAAGATGCTTGCTTCCCAACCACGTGTTTCCGGGTTCAGTCTCACTGCGTGGTATTTTGGGCAAGTGTCTTCTACTATACTATAGCCTCGGGCCGACCAATGCCTTGTGAGTGGATTTGGTAGACGGAGACTGAAAGAAGCCTGTTATATATATATGTGTGTGTGGGTGGGTGTGTCCCACCCCGCCGTCGCTTGACAACCAATGCTGGTGTCTTTACATCCCCGTAACTTACCGGTTCGGCAAAAGAGTCCAATAGAATAAGTACCAGGCTTACAAAGAATAAGTCCTGGTGTCGATTTCTTGGACTAAAAGGTGGTGCTCCAGCGTGGCCGCAGACAAATGCCTGAAACAAGTAAAAGAATATATATAATACACACACACACACACACAAACCGCTTTGTTTTAGTGCGAACAATAAATGGATTAAGGAATTTGTTCTTGACAGAGTTATGTACCTTGATTACTGGTCCACACTGGTTGGGATGGAACTTGTGATTTTGTGGTTAAGTTCATCATCTAAGGTGGGCAAGCTGGCAAAACCGCTAGCATGCTGGACGAAAATGTCTAGCAGTATTTCGATGGTCTTTACGTTCCCGAGTTCAAATTTCGCCGAGTACGACTTCGGCTTTCATCGTTTCCAGGTGAACAGTGGGAGGGGGAAGGTGTCGATGTAATCGACTAGACCCGTCCCCACAATTGTCAGGCCTTGTGCCTGAAGGAATCATTTTACTCTCTGAAGCAACTTTATAAAACAGACAAAAGTGAAAGTGAATAAGAAAATCGTTTGACAGAAGTGGTGAAAAAAAAAATAGTGGAAATTGGCCCTTCATGTTAACCTGGGGATT
>NC_068984.1:140393631-140408221 GCF_001194135.2 Octopus bimaculoides | reverse complement strand
GTCGTGAGTGGTCGATCCTATTATTTTTAAACTTCAAACTTCATTTGTTTTCTATTTTGATAAATTCTCTCTGTTGAAAATTATATTTTTATATTTTAAATAATTTGCAATTTCAGGAAATGTTTTTATATTAAATTTGTGTTTTCTAATAAGGTGGACGAGTGATTGATAGATAGATAGATAGATAGATAGTAGATAGATATCAGTAAGTAAGCCAATAGCTCGCTCCGGCCAGTCATGGTATTAGCTGTCAGTAGCCAAAGAAGCAACAGGCATGCAGGCAGACAGACAGATACTTCACAAGCAGTGACCACTTTCACTTCTGACAGCTAATAGCATGACAGTGCCAAACTTTTTTCTCTCTTTCAAATAAACACAAAAGTAGCCGGTCCTCAACGTATGCTAGAAATAGCAGTTATTAGGCATAAAAAAAAAACAGCCACTATATTGATCTAATACGCCGCAAAGGGTTAGAATGTCAATACATAAGTCGATTAAGCAAAACGTCCCGACTCTTTGACAGTAGCTATATCCATGTCTTAGCATCAATTCTCAAAACTCTCTTGATTTGCTAATATCTTTGTTAGATTTAAAAAAAAAAAAAAAAAAAAAAAAAAATTCTATCGGGTGGGGAAAATGATAAAATATTGAATTGAAATCGATTCGTACTTGACTGATACTTCATTTCATCAAGCCCAGGGTGGATGAGAGGCAAACTTAATCTGGCGGAAGCCAACTTAGTCTTTTGTGTATCTGTCAAGTACTTTATCGATCTAATCGAACATATTTCAATGTGCAGAGTGATAGGGCTCTGAATAGAGGTAGTGTACCTTTGATGCCTGACAACTGCACTTTGCCAGGTATGGTCAAGTGGAGAGGCATTATTGATCCTTATTCGACTCCTATCTTTCACTTGGTGGCTCCTAGTGCCTCCCCTGGTACCCCACTTGAACTAGTGAGCTAAGCCAAGTAAGGAGATGGCATTAACACTACACAACTAGGCAAAAGATTCCGGGTAAGGCTTCCCAAGGAGTTCCCGGTTAAGGAGGAAGAACCTGCCCAGGTCAACGGCCTAGAGTTCAAGGCCAAAACGTATTTCGGGCAGAAGTATACGGCTGTAGATAACGGCTTGGAGAGGAATGGGTACTGCCAAACCAACTTACTCATGATACATTTATGATGATGACAACCAGACCAGAACCCAAACGTGACTGGTCGTCGCCTGGGTTAACAAAAAGTGGACCGGCTTCGATTTCTCCAACAAGTCCGAGAGAAGAGGCGAAATCTGGTTGCGACGTCATCAACGAATGCCCCAACGATCACACATACGAAAGAAGTGGGAGATTTTTTTTATGTGTAACCTTCTTCCAGCCTTAGAAATTAATATTTAGTTTCATTTTTGACATTCTGCTTTCTGGAGTTCAAATACTACCACAGTTTACACCATTTGTCCCTCTGGGGTTGATAAAATAAACACCAGATGGATCATCGAACGAGTTTTTTTGTCTTGTTCAGTTAGCGTCGATCTCTTTTTTTTCTGGCTTAGTGTGTCTTGGACTATATTGTCCGCATTCTTTTTAAGGATGGTAGAGATTGCTGTTTCAGGCATCTCATACGATTACGTATGAGGCTCGTTATTTATTTATTTATAATTTTTTTTTTTTTGCTTCCCTCCTGAGTTAACACTTAATCAGTTGTAACATAAGTCTCTACAAAGTTCATGGTCACGGCGCTTTGATACCTCTTCACCCGTGTGATAGACTTGATTGAAAAACTATTGGCCAGAAACAGGTCGGCCAAGTCACTAGGATCTTTTCACAACTTTGACAGAGAAATCGATCAGACGACAGGGACTTCGCATCGTTATAGAAAAAAAAAAAAAAAAAACCCATCTCATTTTACAAAATGTTTTACATCTCCAAATCTATTTTCAAAATATATAATATCTTAACAATTCTAAAGAAATGTACTTCAGCCATGCTTGATGATACGAAACCAAGGATTTAAATTGTAGACTAAACTGTTTCTCTAAAATAAGGTTACGCGACGTTTATAAAAATAATATTTCAGTGATTTTTATATATTTAACAAATGAATCGAATATAGTTTTGTTGTATATTTTTTTTTAGTGTTTTACCGCTTTTTTTAATTGTATCTTGTGTCGTTTAGTTTCTACAATTGTCACCAGGTGTCTCTAATCACTTTTTTTTTTGCTTAAAATCTGAGGACATCCTTAAAGTTTGAAGAAAAATAAAATACATAAAGCACAAATATATTCAAATGGGAGAAATAAAATGTTCACAAGCTCTGTTTAAATGAGAATGAAATTACTTTTATATATCATTTGCATAGAAAACTACGAAATCAAGCGGTTAACAAGTAATGTTAACGGAAATACACGGAAACGACCGAATGTAGATTACTTTAATAATTGTTTACAAACTTGTAAATTATTTAAACGTTGTAAATTATTAATTATGTTTTTTTCAGCATATAAACACACTAACAAGCTTTATTTTATTCTACTTCAGATAGCAATTAACTCAAACAATAAACGTATTGTGTAACTTTTAATTCTCCAAGCACGTGGTGAAGGATTTATTGTTTATATAAACTTATAATTAACATTATTTAATTGAAATATTTCAGTTAAATAGGCATTCAAAGTTCTGATTGAAGCACACCCATATATAACCGACTGAAACTTTTTTTGTTGATTTTATTTTGACAATCTCTGTTTGCAACGTCGAAGATTACGATTTTAAGAAGAAAAATATTTTTCTAAATCTCTTCCCCTCCCCTCAAAACTTTTCATCTATGGAATTTTTCCAACCTTATTTTCTTTGTAATTATGAAAAGGCAGACATTACGAACACCCGCCTCTTCCATAAGTCTTTCAAACTTTTAAAATAATTTTCGAAATTGGAAATTAATTACCCATAAATAAATATCTTATAATTATGCTTATCTGCATAGTGCAAGACAAACAAAATAACTTTCGTTGTGTGTGTCCAGAAATTGATATATGCGTGTATATGAACATTATGAAAGCTTATTTCACACCTAATAAACTATAGGAAAACCCACAGAAAAATGTGGTATTACAAATGCCGTCTGTAGATCCACGTCCTATTAAAAACATGCAACAAGTCTGTATAACATTTTTCAAATAGATTATATGGTCTCTTTTAATAATATTACGTTGAATCTTTGTATGGAATCTGTTATAATTTGTATGGAAATACACAACCAAAGCTTTCCCAGTAGGTATTTGAAGTGCGGTTCACATAAAGCGGAGGGAACTTTGTTTCGACTCTAAGCGGTAAATCGGTAATATTCCGGATAAAATGCTTAGCAGTATTTATTCCAAATCATTATGTTCAATTTCGGTAAACTTTACCTTTCACTCTTTCGAGGTTGATAAAGTACCATTTGAGTACTGGAGGCCGATGTAATCGACAGCCCACTTTCCTCAGAATTACTGGCTTTGTGCGCGAAATAATGTGTTTCTTTTATTTTTGTGTTTCGAAGAAAAATGTCAGCGGACTCATATCGTCCGTGTTTTCAATTTCAAACATGTATTAAAAATTGAAAGAGAATGAAGGGGAGGAGAAAAGAAAGTGGAAAATTCAAAAATTTCTTTCTTTTTTTTTTTTCATGGGAGAGGGACAATAATTAAAAGAAAAGAAAATTTTGAAAATGTCCTTTTTTTAATTATTTTTTTACAGAATCAGCTCTTCTACATATGTATATGATAAATATAATATATGATAAATATAATACAAAACCCACATTAAAGATATAAATCCAAACCCGGAAGAAAAAAAATGGAAAAAGAGGAACAAAGAAAGGGGAAAAAAATGTCTCTTCTACATTGAAAATAAATTTGAAGAAATAAATGGTAAGGGAAAAGCTACAACCAAGTTATCTAATATTCTCATCAGGACTCCGCCAATATATTTTTTTAATTCAGAAGATTTTTTTTTGTTTTCTTTTTTTAAAAAAAACATTTGTAACTTTAGATTCACAGACATTAAAAAAAAATACTTTTACATTTTAATTTGTAGTAATTGTTCTATGGAATTTAAGGATTTATAAAAAAATATCTTTCATTTTTTTTTTACTTGTTTCAGTTATTTGTCTGCGGCCATGTTGGAGCACCACCGTGAAGGGTTTTAATCGAACAAATTGACTACTGGACTTATTGTTTAAGCTTAGTACTTATTCTATCGTTCAGGTTTGCCGAACCGCTAAGTCACGGGGATGTAAACACACCAACACGGTTTGTCCAGCGGTGATGGAGGGAAGAAAAAGACACAAAGACACACAGATATATACATGTATATATATATACGACAGACGTCTTTCAGTTTCCGTCTGCCAAATCCACCGACAAAGTTTTGGCCGGCCCGAGGCTATCATAGAAGACACTTGCCCAAGGTGCTACACAGTGGGACTGAAACTAGAGCCATGTAGTTGGGAAGCAAGTTACTTACCATTTGAATGATTTAATATCAATGTATATAATATGCCATGTGTTTTTGTATATATACTTATTTTGGTAACACTTTAGCGTTTGAAGCTGTTGAATTTGTTCCACTTCCTAAAGATTTAAATTCTAAACCATTTCAACCCGTGCTAGAGTCGTTCTCTTTTACTTGTTTCAGTCATTTGACTGTGGCCATGCTGGAGCACCGCCTTTAGTCGAGCAAAATCGAGCCCTGGACTTATTCTTTGTAAGCCTAGTACTTATTCTATCGGTTTTTTATGCTGAACTGCAACGTTACGGGGGCGTAAACACACCACCATCGGTTGTCAAGCAATGGTGGGTGGGGGGACAAACACAGACACAAACATATATACGATGGGCTTCTTTCAGTTTCCGTCTACCAAATCCACTCACAAGGCTTTGGTCGGCCCGAGGCTATAGTAGAAGTCACTTGCCCAAGGTGCCACGCAGTGGGAATGAACCCGGAACCATGTAGTTGGTAAGCAAGCTACTTACCACAAAACAGCGTGAGGTTTTCTTAATCAACCAACAGCATTTCTACTTTCTTACTGCATCATCTTTATTTAGTTGTTTTGTTTTTGTCTTTTGTATCCATTCTGTTCTTTTAATGCTTAACTAATTTATGTATGTATATGCTGGTGCCACATAAAAAGCACCCAGTGCACTCTAAAATTGTTAACATTAGGAAGGGTATTCAGCTGTAGAAATCATGCTATCTACCATAGCCTTGGGCCGATCAAAGCCGTGTGAGTGGATTTGGTAGACGGAAACTGAAAGAAGCCCGTCGTATATATGTATATATATATATTTATGTGTGTGTATATGTTTGTGTGTCTGTGTTTGTCCCTCCACCATTGCTTGACAACCGATGCCGGTGTGTTTACGTCCCCATAGCTTAGTGGTTTGGCAAAAAGGGACCGATAGAATAAGTACTAGGCTTACAAAGAATAAGTTCTGGGGGCGATTTGCTCGACTAAAGGCGGTGCTCCAGCATGGCCACAGTCAAATGACTGAAACAAGTAAGAGAGAGTGATCTCTATTTTGAAGACACGTGGCTTAGTGGTTCGGATATTAGCCTCACAATCATAAGGCCATGAGTTTGATACCAGGCAGTACACTGTGTCCTTGAACAAAATACTTTCTTTCATATTGCTCCAATCCACTCAATTGGCAAAAGTGAGTCGTGCCTGCAATTCGAAAGGCTCAGCCTTGTTGCATTCTATGTCACACTGAACTGCCCTGCGAGCTATGTTAAGAGTACATATGTCTGTGGAGTGTTCAGCCACTTGCACGTGAATTTCACAAGCAGGCTGTCGCATTGATTGGATCATCTGGTACTCTCGTCATCACAACCAATGGAGTGCCAGTAATGTGTGTGTGTGTTTGCATCCAATACTAAAATAGGTTGAATGCTCATTTCAGTTGTGCTAAATTGTCAGCCAATTCATCTCATTCTGTCAAAATTACTAGCCTTGTGCCTAAATCAGAAATAATTACTGTTGTTGTTGTGTATTTATCCATTGAAAATCCATTTAGCTGAGTCAGTGACCTAATTGTCACAAAGTCACTGATTTCATTGGACCACAGTGTAGACTGAATCAACAGATTAGAACAGAAGAAAATTAACTTAATTATAGTTTTACACTTACTAGGAGGTCTTTTCTCTGTAGCCACCCCCCTTTCACATTCAGAATAAATTTGAAAACATATTTCTAATAAAATATTTCCACTTATGTGATCAAATAAGTTTTTAAATATTTGAACGGATCTAGTAAAAAAGAAAAGGAGTGCCTAAATTTTTTTATTTGATTTATTACCAAAAATCGTTTTTTATTAAACTTTATCTGATACGAAATATATTTTTAAAGAATCTTATTACAATATTTGAAGGACATTCCAGTCTTGATGACTAGCTAAAGGTATCTCAGAAAAATACAGGTGTTACAGAAATATGATGGATTATCCTGGTCCTAAAAAAAGGACCATGAGCGCTGATGGGTTAAGGTAATGTTTGGATTATAATTTAAGTTTATTACTAAAGTTATGACAGAAGGTTTACACTTCAAAATGGGTGGTTTCTTCTGCCTTCTAAGTGTTTCAGTCATTGGACTGCGGCCATGCTGGGGCACTGCCTTGAAGTTTTAGTTAGTCAAACCCACCCCAGTACTTGTTTTTTTTTAAGCTTGTTACTTATTCTATTGGTCTCTTTTGCTGAACCACTAAGTTCAAGGATGTGAACTCACCAACATCAGTTGTCGAGCAGTGACGGTGGGGGACAAACACAGATATACACACACACACACGATGGGCTTTTTTCAGTTTCTGCCTACCAAATCCACAGACAAAGCTTTGGTTGGCCTGGGGCTATAGTAGAAGACACCTGCAAGCTTCCCAGGTGGGGTTTTTTGAATCTACAGCAAATTTAACAGAGCCAATTAGTGGTCGTCTTCTCCCCAACCAGAACAGCGTCCGACTTTCATGATACTGACACTGAATAAACATAACATCAAGCCGGACATTAAACTCTCTTCCTGTTTCAAAGAATGAACAAGCTTTCACATTCTGATTACTGCAAGTCTTAAGAAAGGTTCAATTTACATTTATTATCATTGATTTTGTGTGTTTCCAAGGGGCAATGACTGAAACAAGCAAAGCATAACTCGTGCTAGCACAGAACAAATAAGGCTGATGTAAAACCGAAAAGAAATGAATACGCAAACACTGAAGATTTTGAGTTTTTCGAATTTTATTTTGGAAACACCAAAGAACAGTTGTGTCCTTTGTGTTTAGAAATTGGTACCTGTGTAAAGGAAGACTGGGAGAGAGAGATGGGGAAAATCTGATATTGGTCCTTTTACACAAGACAAAATATTGAAACATATGGCAATAAGCTATGATACAGACCCACCAGTGGACAAAACATAGTTTAAAAATCTTTATAGTATTTACAGATAAAGTCATGTTTGTGTGCGTGTATTTAATCAAGATTGTATTTTTCCTTAATACAGTAAAGATTAGCACAAAGCCCCACGTTTAGTACTTCTTGCATCAACTCCAAAGGGAGATGGATAATTTGACTCTGAGTGTGATTTGAACTTAAAAGAAACATAAAAGAATGCTACCAAATACTTAACTTTGTTAATACTGATTCCAGAATTGATTTTGGTCCATTACTTTTGGTATTGATCTCTGTTGCATGGCGAAATCATCTTTTGTGAGATGAAGGAGGAATACTTGCCACACCGGTATATGCAAGCAGACTTTGGCGCCAGGCTGGCAGCATAAGCAAGCAAGCATGCTTTGACCATGCTGGAATATTTGCAAGGATACTGCTGCAGTTTCTGCTTATCAAATTCCACTCACAATGCATTAATCAACTCAAAAGTCTATCATACATGCATCCATCAAAGACAGCCACATTTTCATTCACACAAAATACATCATCTTCATTCTCTCCAAGAATCCCATTTTTTTTTCTCCTTCAAATTATTTTTTGTAGTATTTTCCTTGTATTTA
The DNA here is from genome assembly GCF_001194135.2 of Octopus bimaculoides. NCBI lineage: Eukaryota > Metazoa > Mollusca > Cephalopoda > Octopoda > Octopodidae > Octopus > Octopus bimaculoides. Next base: position 140,400,195 of record NC_068984.1, on the reverse strand, counting down.
GTTGCAAACACCACATAAAAGGATTTGAAGAAAAAAAAACCGTATAAAGGAAATAATATCAAGAATGACTTTTTTGTTTTGTTTTTCTGATTGTCTGTAATTTTATTCTCCCTCTCTTGTGATTATATATATATTTATTTATATATATATATAGAGAGAGAGAGAGATATCTGGTTTGTGTCTTTTTTATTGCAGTTAAAATCTTGGCCTTAGTCCCTGATAGGGACTAGACAAAAAAATGAAAAACTCAAGCAACAAAAAGCAATCAAGGGACATGGCTAAGTTGATAATTTGCTAAAAACGGGGAAGAATAAAAATATAATAATAAAGTGTGTAGCATTAAGTCTGGGCCAATGTTAGCTTGCTTATAACTATGGTAATTGCAGAATCTAATTTGGAACAGATTTCTTTCATGTTATCTTCAATGTCACCAGTTATTGGATCACAATGGTATTTCTGTAAAAGATAAAATATATTATTTAAATAATATATCAACAAAATTGTTAAAAAGCAAGAAATTATTTACGTTGGAATAAGATGTTCTGTGATACACAGCCATGCATGTGTCGATTGTAATTTTATTAACCTGTCCAACCCATGCCAGCATGGAAAATAGATGTATGATGATGATGACTGTCATATGTCCTTGGACTCATAAGACCAGCTATCTCATTTCCATGGTGGTATAAGTGGCTGAGATCACAACACACCCACTGAACAGGATGCCAGTCTCATCATCATCATTTAACGTCCGTTTTCCATACTGGCATAGCTTGGACGGTTTGACTGAAAACTGGTAAGCTGCACCAAATTCCAATCTAATTTGACAAGGTTTCAACAGCTGGATGCCCTTCCTAATGCTAACCACTCCAAGAAAGTAATGGGTGTTTTTTACATGCTATTGGCATGAGTACCATTGATTTGACGCTGACATTGGCTACAACTACGGTCTCACTTGGTTTGACAGGTCAACACAAGCACAGTATATTGCCAAAGGTTTCGGTCACCTGTCACTGCCTCCATGAGGCCCAACGCTCAAACGGTGCCTTTTATGTGCCACCAGCATGGGTGCTGGTTAGACAGCTCTGGCATCGGCCACAACTATGATTTCACTGGGATGACAGGTTTTCACAAGCACAGCGTATTGCCCATGATACTGACATCGGCCACAACTACAATCTCACTTGGCTTGATGGGTCTTCTCAAGCACGGCATATCGCCAAGGGTCTCGGTCGCTTGTCATTGCCTCTGCAAGGCCCAACATTCAGAGATTGCACTTCACCACCTCGTCCCATGTCTTCCTGGGTCTACCTCTTTCATGGGTTTCCTCCACCATCAGAATGCGACACTTCTTCCCACAGCTGTCCTCGTCCAAACACATCACATGACCACAGCAATGCAGTCGTCTCTTTTGCTCACCACATCTGATGCCTCTTATGCCCAACTTTTCTCTCAAGATGCTTACACTCTGTCATGCATACACACTCACATAACCCATCCAGTGGAGCATACTGGCTTCATTTCTTACAAACCTCCACATGTCCTCGTTCTGTTATAGGGTTGCTCATTTTTACCAACTGAGTGGACCAGAGCAATGTGAAATGAAGTGTCTTGCTTAAAAACACAATGCATTGCCTGATCCATGAATTGCAACCATGAGAGCAACACTATAACCACTAAACCACGTGCCTTCTCTTGCAGCAGAAGACGAAGGTAAAACAAAAAATTGCTCTAACAAGAACTCCACTCAGATGCCAGCCTGGTAAAAATGGATGAAAAACATTAAATGTTCAAAATGAGTTAAATTACTGAGAACATAACGAAGTGAAATTGATTACCTTAATTGTGGAAAGGATGGAGCGGAGCATTAACTTTGCTGATGATAAGGTCTGAACAGATATCGTGGAATGTTTTGCTTGGGCACTGTAGATCAGATGAGCTGGCAATGGAAAGAAAGGAAAAGGATGAATAATGGTGAATTCTTTTATTTTATTTCTTTTTTTAAAGCTTTTACTCATTTTTGCAGCCTCGCTGGGTTACCGTCTTAAAGGGTTTTGTTGAATACATCAACCCTAGTGCTTTTTTTTTTTTTGAGTTTAATACTTATTCTATTACTCTTTTGCTAAAGTACTAAGTTACAGGGATGTAAACAAACCAACAGTGGTTGTCAAGCAGTATTGTGTGTGTGTGTGGAGGAACCCCACCAACACACACACAATGGGCTTCCGCATACTTTCTGTCTATCAAATTCACTCCCAAGCTCCCTAGGTATTGGTTCTGAGTCATAGTAAAAGGAACTTGTCCAAAATGCTGCTCAGAAGGACTGAACCCAAAACCATATAGTTGTGAAGCGAACTTCTTAACCACACAGCCATGCCTGTACCTATAATAAACAAAAAATTACAAGCAAGAGAAAAAAAAAGGATCTAAACATTTCTAGAAATAGATTTAAGTAAATGTGTAAGAAAAGGACATTTCTGTTCATCATCATCATCGTTGTTTAACGTCCACTTTCCATGCTGGCATGGGTTGGACAGTTTAACTGAGGACTGGTGAGTCAGAAGGCTGCACCAGGCTCCAATCTGATCTGGCAGAGTTTCTACAGCTGGATGCTCTTCCTAACGCCAACCACTTCGAGAGTGTAGTGGGAGCTTTTACGTGCCACCTGCACAGCAGCCAGTCCAGCGGCACTAGCAACGACCACGCTCGAATGTTGTTTTTCCTGTGCCAGTAAGGAGACGCTGGCAATGATCACACTCAGATGGTGCTTTTTATGTGCCACTGGCATGGGAGCCAGTCAGGGGCCCTGGCAACAATCACACTCAGATGGTGCTTTTAACGTTCCACTGGCACGGGTGCCAATCAGGCGGTACTGCCATCGGCCACGTCACCAGTTTTGATTTCACTTGCCTCAACAGGTCTTTGGCAAGTGGGCTGGTTTATGTAATAATTGTTTGAATATAGGCAGAAAGCCTGAAATTTGAAAGGAGTAGGCTTAGTCAATTAAACTGACCCTAAGATTTGAATGACACCTTATTCATCAACCCTGAATTGATGAGAGGTAAGACTGCAACTACAAGGGTCTATACCCACAAAGCTTAACAAACAGGGAGCAGACAAATGTTCTAACAACAGGAAAAGGGTTTAGGGATTGTTGTAAAGCAGTCTTTTGCTACTGTTGTATCTGTCTTTTGACGACGGTTGTCGCTCTGATAGATGTTGTTATATTCCAAATGGTTCTATTTGGTACTGTATGACCCCCAGTCGTACAGTGTTGTTATCCTCAAAGGGTTGGATCGTTATAACGTCCACTCAGTATCTTAGTATAATTACTATATCAGCTCAGACACTACTATCAACACAGTCTACACGTACTCTTGATCTTCTGACCTTCTCCTGTCGCCCGACTACTTGTCTATTTATAATGGCTGGCTACTACCACTTTTTACTGGGAGGGGTGTACAGTTTCATTATACAACAAAGATTAATAATCACAACCTCTACAAGGTCCTTTACTGACCAGCTGCTACTGTCACAACAGTGCTAGACTAATGAGGGTCTGCTAGAGAGTAGTTATTAACTGTTCAACAAAATTGTAACAAAACAGTCTTGGTTGTGGGAGAAGAATTTGTGTTTTCAGGCAAAGCTGATATCCCAATCACTCAGAGATTAACTCATTCCACCATAATTAATTATTATAACAGAACTTCAACTTACCATCTGCAAGTTCTAGGGCCAAACTTCCTTTTTCTTTGCACTTCTCAGGGTTCTTCTCCCAGCCTGGTTCCTGAGTGGAACATTTGTAGGCTTTCTGTAAGAACTGCAACACCTGTAGATATGATAAATGGTTAGGTAAATAATTTGGCAGTGTAAGTATTACCTTTAGATTAATAGTCAAATCCTATACCATGGCCTATTGTTTGACACTTAAAAAACAAACTCTCTCTCTCTTTATGTCATCATCATCATCATTTAACGTCTGTTTTCTATGCTGGCATGGGTTGGACAGTTTGAGGTCTGGCAAGCCAGTGGGCTGCACCAGGCTCAGCTCCACCCATGTTGATTGTCGAACTTCATTTGTAACCCAACACCATCAAATTTGGTCACTCCTATGTAAAGACAACAGCTGCTACTAATGTATTAACACTCCACTGAATGACAACTGAGCTTCTGATCTATGCCAACAGCCTATCCTACTATGTATGATATCCAATACAAGCAACTGATCTCTCTGAATACATCATACAACATCCTGTCTCAGGTTGTGGGCTTAAAAATAAAGAAAATAGCTGGTGTTGCTTTCACAGTATTAACATCACATGACCTGAGCTGACCAATGGAAGCCTAATATCTAGAAGCCATCATGAATTTGTCTCAAATCTCTCACACTTCTCCCTATATCTGATGAGATGGCTATGTCGTATGTTATTAAAGATGTATGTATATAAACAACTGCATTATAACTAAGACAAGTACCAAATGAAATTGTTAATATTTTCTCAATCACTTACCCTCTCATCCTTCATCGGGTCTTCAGTTTTCAATTCAGTCAGTCTGGCGTACAATTCCCAAACTTGTGCATCAGTGGTGACCTGTTAAAGACCACAAAACACTTAAATGTATTGAGAAAGAAAAAGAAAATTTAAACTCTCTCAGACATCACATAAGACCTTATTATGCATCGTCTTGCAGATTCAAGACTTCTATGATGCGATCGTTTATTTTTAAATTGATATTGTGGCAGCACCAGCATCAGTAGTCAAGGTGACACCGGCATCGGTAGTCAGGCGACACCGGCATCGGTAGTCAGGCGACACCGGCATCGGTAGTCAGGCGACACCGGCATCGGTAGTCAGGCGACACCGGCGTCGGTAGGCAGGCGACACTGGCGTCGGTTATATGTGAGAGGCCAAATCTGGCCAGTTTGAGCATAAAACAGGTAGAACATGGCTGGTTTAAATGCTAAAAGGCTAATAAAAAAAATTTAAATTGAATTAAAATTTTTAAAATGTACTTACTTTTGAGGTAAGCCTACCAAATAATTCTAATGCTTTCGGTAGCAAATATGAGGAAGGGTTAGAATTAGCATCTGGAATGTCCTCTTTAATAGCTTTAACAAGTATTTTCAGGATCTGTAACAATAACAATACCATTATTTATGACAATTTGTCATTGACACCACTAATATACAAAATTCACAATTATACACAGTGATTTATACACAATTATACACGGCTGTGATTTTGCTCGGCTTGATGGGTCTTCTTCTCAAGCATGACATAATGCTAAAGGTCTTGGTCATTGCCTCCGTGAGGCCCAACACTCGAAAGGAACTTGGCCACTTTGCCCCCATGGAGCTCAATGCTCAAAGGAACTCAACAACCTTGCCTCTGTGAAGCCCAACATTCGAAAGGAACTCGGCCACTTGCTTCAATGAGGCCCAATGCTAAAAGGAACTCAGCCATGTATATTTTTCTATTATTTTTATAATTTGTATATATTTATTTTAAATGCAAAACAACACCATGGAGGAATTAATGTAAGATTAAATAATAAACCCTGATATGGTGAGGGATTACTGTAATTAACATAATTAAATGAGGAAAAAAATGAGAATATTAATCTTTCACTTACCTCAACGTCCAGCCATTTTCCTCGTAGGTCCATCAAGCGATGATAAGCACGAATTACTTCACTAAATTGTCCACAATCAGTACCGATCTAGGAAAAATAAAATCAAAACAAGAAAATTGAAAGTAGGAAACAGGGACACACCATTCTACAAATGTTGTTGAGACTGGTTTGAGCAATATGGAGAGGGAAAGAAATCTGTTCCTAACTTACAATAAGATAGTTTTCCCATAACCTCCAGTTATCATAGCTACATTTGATGGCATCCTGCAATACAGCAAAGGCCTTCTTCCTAGAAAGAGAGAGAGAGAGAATAAGGAAAAAATTAAGAGATGAGTTTTATATACATACACACACATATATAATGACTTTTCTTCCCAAAAACTGGGGAAGAAAGCTATGGAAGCTTTACTAATAACAAAATACAAATACGCACATTATGATATCATAAGTACCAGGAATTACTGTTCTGATGTAGAGTTTCATCAGTCATATAATCATTCCCAAGATCCTTTGCAATATACTGCAAGTCTTATGGACAGCATGTCATTCACAAGAGTTCATTTTGAAGATGAGATTGTGAAAGTCTTGAAACAACATTCAATGGCTTTAGAAACATTGTTCCAAATGAAAAAATAAGGATTTGAAAAAAAAATGTGAGAAATATTTAATATAAAAGATTTAACCTAGTTATAGAAAATTACTATTTGTAAATCTCTCAATGAGAGATATTCAGCAATAGTACTTTAGAGTACTGGTTGCGTTAGGAAGGGCATCCAGCTGTAGAAACTCTGACAGATCAGATTGGAGTCTGGTGTAGCCATCTGGTTCGCCAGTCCTCAGTCAAATTGTCCAACCCATGCTAGCATGGAAAGCGGACGTTAAATGATGATGATGATTATTTGCCAACATAACATGGCAGTCCTGGTTTAG
>NC_068984.1:140372673-140393315 GCF_001194135.2 Octopus bimaculoides | reverse complement strand
GGCAACGATCTTACTTGGCTTGCCGGGTCTTCTCACGCACAGCCCGTTTCCAAAGGTCTCGGTCCGTAGTCATCGCCTCGGTGAGGCCCAATGTACGAAGGTCTTGCCTCACCACCTCATATATATATATATATATATATATATGTATGTATGTATGTGTATCCAATCATGTATGTATGTATGTGTATATGTGTGTGTGTGTGTGTGTGTAGGGCATCCAGCTGTAGAAACTCTGCCAGATCAGATTGGAGCCTGGTGCAGCCTTCTGGCTTGCCATACCTCAGTCAAACCGTCCAACCCATGCCAGCATGGAAGGTGGGTGTTAAACGATGATGATGAAACCAAATGTATTTTCGTTTTTGTTTGTTTTTAGATTCACAAACATTTACAAGTCTACCTTATATTCTATATTTATCCATGACAAAAGAGCCATGCTAAGTCAATGTAAATGTGTCGCTAATTCTCATCAATCAATCTTATATTAAATAAAAAATTACAATAATTACAAGCACTGTTGTGAGGTTAAGTAGCTTGATTTGCAACCACAAGGTTTCAGTTCAGTCCCACTGTATGGCATCTTCAGCAAGTGGCTCCTACTATAACCCTAGGCTGACTAATGCTTTGTGACTGAATTTGATACATGGAAAGTGCATGGAAGCCTATTGTGTATGTGTGTTTATATATATATATATATATATATATATATACATACACATATATATATGTATGTATAGACATGTGTGTGTGTGTGTGTGTATGTATTTGTCCCCACTATTGCTTGGTGATTGGTGTTGGTTTATTTGCAACCTCTAAGAAGTCCAGCAAAATAGATTAACAGAATAATATACTTTAAAAAAAGGTACTGGGGTCGATTTGTTTGATTAATGCCTTCAAGGGAGTGCCCCAGCATGGCCACAGTAAAAAAGGCTAAAAAAAAAAACAAGACAGATTATCTCCCTTGATAGCACAGTCTTGGTTGTAAAACAATACAGACAATGCAATAAAACTAGCCATGTTCTATTTAGGAGAAAATTAACAGAAATAATTCAAACTGCGGAATATAACCAACAGCACATCTCAGTCTATGTACATATAACAAACTAGACACTTAATTAGAAGATTAAATGGGTGATGGGTGGAAGTAAGTGGAGTAGATACTATTCAGTTAATAATCTCTTTTGATTAACGAGCTTGAGTCAAGCAGGTGTCCAAAATAAACACAAATCACAATCAATCAATAAATATACTCACGTCAGAATCAATCATGACACAGCGATGGAATGCTTTTGCAGCAGTCTCGAATTTGCTGGCGGCAAGTGAAGCACAACCGTAAGTAAACCAGAGCGGGGTCTGAGTATGGTATAAGCAAAGATAAAAAATAAACACATTAGAAAATCTAGGTTATTTCATAAAGCACTGTATTCATAGTTCAGTAGAATGGTTGTGTGTGTGTGATGGTGCCACATATAAAAAGCACCCAGTATATTCTGTGTATTGGGTGCTTTTAGGAAGGGCATCCAGCTGTAGAAACCATGCCAGAACAGACAATTGGAGCCTGGTGCAGCTCACTAGCTCCTGTCAAACAGTCCTAACCCATACCAGCATCGAAAACAGGTGTTAAATGATGGTGATTATTTGCAACAGAAGCAGTATTAGTACCAAAAGGCAATCTTTAAATCCAATCTAACAGGATCTCTTGTTAGATCACCATTAGAACTATATATATGTGAAGGCGCATGGCTCAGTGGTTAGAGCATTGGGCTCATAATCATGAGGTAGTGAGTTCAATTCCTGAACGGGGTTCTGTGTTGTGTTCTTGAGCAAGACACTTTATTTCACGTTGCTCCAGTTCACTCAGCTGTAGAAATGAGTTGCGACATCACTGGTGCCAAGCTGTATTGGCCCCATTGCCTGTCCCCTGGATAACAGTGGCGCAGAGAGGGAAGGCTGGTATGCCTGGGTGACTGCTGGTCTTCTATAAACAACCTTGCTCGAACCTGTGCCTCAGAGAGGAACTTTCTAAGTGCAAACCCATGGTCAGTCATGACTGAAGGAGGGGTCTTTGCCCCAATAGATTGGTTTTGTGTATACAGAGTTCAATAGAAGTTGTTCTATGTATATTTAGTTCATCATTTCTCCACAAAAATTATGAGTGAAATTTTAAAAACTTTTTGACATGAACACAATATAGAATTTGGGTCCATATGACCCCATCATTTTCAGCCTTTGCTCTCTTTCAACAGCATTTTACAAACAGCTCCTCCCCATGTTAGAAATATTTAAACAGCTGGCTCTAGAAATCTGCCTCAGCAAATTCTATCAGACTCATAGAAGCATGGCAGAATGGATGCGAAATGATGAACTCTAAACAATCCATGTAAATGACAACCACAACTAATACAGATATGACCCCAATAAAAAAAAAAAGACTAGCACTCAGTCGGTTATGATGGTGAGGGCTCCAGGTGACCCAATCAAGTGGCTGAGTACTCCACAGACACAGGTACCCTTAATGTAGTTCTCAATGAGATTCAGTGTGATATAGAATGTGATAAGGCTAGCCCCTTTGTAATTACAGGTACAACTCATTTTTGCCAGCTGAGTGGACTGGAGCAATGTGAAATAAAGTGTCTTGCTCAAGGAGAAAATGCGCCACCAGGAATTGAACTCATGGCCTTATAATCATGAGCTGAATACTCAAACCACTAAGCCACATACCTTTACTATAACACCAACAACTATGAACATCACTATGAGCAACATTAAATAAGAAAAAAAAATGGTTTTTCTTACCTGGAGTGTATTGATCTTCAGCGATCGCTCAAAGCAGCTCAGACAATTGTCCCACTACAAAAACATCAACAGAAATTAATGTAAAAAAAAAAAAATGATAATTTGCGCAATTAAATATTCTAGAAAGTATTACTTAATAAGTTAAGTATTGTATTTGATGACATATAATATGAATTAATCTGAACATGGTCGATGCCAGTGCCTCCTGACTGGCTCCTGTGCTGGTTGTACATAAACAGCACCATCCAAACATGGTTGATGCCTGTGCCTCTGACTGGCTCCCATAACTGTGACACGTAAAAGGCACCATCCAAACGTAGTCAATGCCAGTGCCCCGACTGGCTCCTGTGCCTGTGGCACATAAAAAGCACCATCCGAATGACGAAGCAGTGCAGTCATGGTTGTGTGACATTTTATCTGCCAGCCCGCTTTTCAGTCCTCGTTATTCTCATCCTAATGACAAACACTGGTTGTAACAGAGAAATTATCCTAAGCAAACACCTCTCATCTATAAAATGGTGATTGCCTAAGTCCTAAATCCCAAAACAAAGAAACCTCAATGTAGTTGTTTGACTTGCTCAATATAACAGTCAGCTCTTCTCTTACAAGCTCCCAACCTCCTTTAATGTGAGAGATCATACCTTTAATCCTAAATCTTATAAGACAAACCAGGGAGCTTTTAGTAAGGGGATCAACTCACCCAATGCAGCTACCAAATTTCCTTTAGTAAATTTATCAATAGGGCTCACATGTTTAGCACTTTACCTACTGCCAGAGTCAACAGTGACTCCCTATGCTATGTACTTAATATGGAAGTCACTGGAGACTCTCACCAGTGATGATTTTTTTTATGGAGTCTCATATTATTGGAGTACAAATTACATTACTAGAATTTTAGGAAAAGTACAGAACACATATTTGTGTGTGTTTCTTGGATGGTTTTCAATTTGACACAATAAAAGCCAAGATAAACCCTGGTAAGGAAAATGCAAATCATTGTTATCTCCAGCGTTGGAACACTGCCGTCTATAAAATAGTTTTTGTGAAAAAGGAGCCAATATAATCTGAAGTATAATCCGTACCAAAAAGTCATAAATGAATGTAAATAATCCATAAATGGCGGTATAGTGGACATTTTAACACTTTTTAACATGTGTATCGCCGACGACTCCCATGAATGTAATCTCCATTCTGTACCATGGGGGTCACGGGTGACACGTGTTATTTCTTTACTACCCACAAAGGGCTACACACAGAGGGGACAAACAAGGACAGACAAACGGATTAAGTCGATTATATCGACCCCAGTGCGTAACTGGTACTTATTTAATTGACCCTGAAAGGATGAAAGGCAAAGTCGACCTTGGCGGAATTTGAACTCAGAATGTAGCGGCAGACGAAATAACACCAAGCATTTCGCCCAGCGTGCTAATGTTTCTGTCAGCTCGCCACGGGTGATAAGTGTGTTATAAACCAATGTAATAGTTCATTTATAGTAAACTAGAACATATAAGTGTTATAGGGTTAAAGAAATTAAAATTGCATAACTTATAACAAAATTAGACTGCTGGTGCAAAAGAGAATATGGCACAAACTGGGTTTGGTAGGCAAAGGGCCAAATTCTAAACCCAAAGGCAACATGTTCTACAATAAAGACAGGATTTTACAAAGATCAGCAACATCATGTTATAGAAACTACTCAAGCAAAATTGACCAAAGTTAACAAACAAGAAAATTTTGTCCAGATTTATGTTATATAGGAACTTACATCTTCTTTTCCAAAATAAAGGTAACCCATGCAGCGCTGGGCCCGTGCACTTCGGTGATTAGACAATTCCCAGGCTTTCTGGTAGTGCTCAATGTTTCTTGTGACATCACCAAGGAAACACCAGAGGTTTGGAGTTTCTTCTATTTCCAACTGTTCACGGATCAATGACTCAGCCTATAGAAATAGAAATATACGGATTGATATGTGAAGAACTGTTGAAAAAAAAACATTAATGAAAGTAAAAATTAAATTTTGAGTAAAATAAACTGAAAAACAAAAGTGTACATAACACACACATCCATCCATACATACATATAAAAGCATGTGAAATTAACGTGCAAGTGGCTGAGCACTCCACAGACACATGGACCCATAATGTAAATCTCGGAGATTCAGTTGGCACAGACTGTGATAAGGATGGTCCTCTTGAATTACAGGTACAACTCATTTTCGCCAGCTGAGTTGACTGGAGCAACGTGAAATAAAGTGTCTTGCTCAAGGACACAATGCGTCACCAGGAATTGAACTCATGACCTTATGATTATGAACTGAATATGCTAACCCCTAAACCATGAGCCTTCATGAAGATACCAGACACATTTCACAAACAATACCTATGGAAGATCCTCAAAGTCTTTTGGTGGAAAGAGGAATCCTTCCACAAAGCAAATTCCAATCACTGCAAAATGTTGTGACGCTGGATTGGTTTCATCTGGCAGGTCACATTTGTTGTGGGGCTCCTGCTTTCCCTGCAGCATTCCTCTCTTTAGGTTCTTTAATCAGTTCTGATTCTGAGTTCTGTACTCCAAGAGTACACACCACAGTGACATTGAGTAAGACGCTCCCAAGGAGACTGTTCTAAGTTAAACTCTTTTAAGGTTGCCTTGAGAGTGTCTTTGATATGGCACTTGACTGAGAGCCAACTGCTGATTGAATTCTTTAGGGTTCTGATTCTTCTGTCAAATCTAAAGCTTATTTATTTACCTTGTTTTGAATTAATCATGCTTTACCTTGTAGCTTTATCATGATGTGATTGTTTATGATTTGATTGACAGTGTAGGCTAGGTATGAGATGTCAGATCTGGCCAGGTGGAACATAAAACAGGGAGAATATTTTGGCTGGATACGGTCAGTTTAAATGCTAAAAGGTTAAAGAAAATCTGTTTAGGAAGTTTAGAAAACAAAGGTTATAATCTGTAAAGGAAGATGATAAAGGGGCTGAGTGAGTTACCTTCTCCAATTTGTTCATCCGTTGGTAGCAGACAATAACATCTTCCCACATCTCCAGCTGTTCAAGAATGTCACATGCTGAGCCAATGGAACCAAGGGAGATCAGCAACTGAGCCAATTGTTTCTAGAAAGAAAGAGACAGACTGATGAAAGATATGAAATTGAGCAAAGTAAGATAAATGGAGACTTACAAAACGTTATCCAAATACACACACACATTAATAAGGATCATGTCCAGAAAATTTACTGTAAGAAATTTTGCTATATGGACAATGATAAAGCATATTCATCCATTTGTTTCAGCCATGCGGCAGCAGTCATGCTGGAGCACTACTGTATCAACATTTTTAAAATAAAAAAAGTAATAAAAGGTTTTATAAATGTTTTACATAAGCAAGTAGTTATTCAAAATCAAATATTAAAAAAAACATGAGGAGATTGTTTAAAACGAAATTTCTTATTGTGAATTTTCCTACAGCAAAAATATTTGTAAAATTGTTTATGGTGCAATTTACTATAACCAATAATACATCTTGTACATCTCTAGTCAAGACATATGTCAACAATCACACAACCTCCCAAAACACACTATGGTCATCACCTGTAAGACTTTGAAGATGAGAGAAAAAAACCCCAAAGAGAAATGAATAAGAATCTCCAACTTACTTTGAGTAACCAGACTGAAGGTGTTCTCGTGTAATAAAACTGAGGTAAACGCTTATGGGACGGAGGTTGTTGGTTTGACATCTGACTCACAATCTCCTAAATGTGCGAAATAGAAGGCAAAAATATTCCTTGATAGTCAAAGTTTTGCATTTAAGGACATCAAAAACATCATGATTCATTATCATCATCACCGTTTAATGCTTGCATTGGGTCAGATGGAATTATGTTGAAGCAGATTCTTTTCTGCCGCTGGATGCCTCTCCCTGTCATGAACCCTTAGCTGTCCCCATAACCAGATTTGTTTTTCATAGACGACTAAGAACAAACAAGACTGCTTTTATGATGGTGGTGTTCATTTGCAACAATCACGAGATATCAAGACAAGAATGCACGCACATGCACACATACATAGATACATATGTGGTTAGGGTGTTGCACTCTTACTAGCGAGATCGTGGGTTCGATTCCTGGATTGGCTGGTGCATTGTGTTCTTCAGCAAGGCTCTTCATTTCATGTTGCTCCAGTCCACTAGGCTGTAAATGGGTAACCCTGCAATGGACTAACCACCCAATCAGAAAGAATGGTGCCCTGCTTGCATAACCAGTGATTACCACGTATACCTAAACTTTCTGTATGTAGGGGCAGGCATAGCTGTATGGTAAGGAGCCATTGAATGTGGCTGTTAGAAAAGTATGGGTCCACCTTCTGGGTTCCCAATCACATGGTTCTGCATGGCACTTTGGGTAAGCGTCTTCTGCTATAGCCTCAGGTCAACCAAAACCTGTCAGTGGATTTGGTAGATGGAAACTGAAAGAAGTCTGTTGTGTGTGCATGTATGTACATACATCTATCTATATATACACACACACACATAGGCGTTAGGAAGGGCATCCAGCAGTAGAAACTTTGCCAGATCAGATTGAGCCTGGTGCAGCCTTCTGGTTCATCAGTCCTCAGTCAAACCATCCAACCCATGCCAGCTTGGAAAGCGGACATTAAATGATGATGATGACACATACACACACACATATATGTACACATACACACATACATACATATACACACACATATATACACATACATGCACACATACACACACACCCATGTGTGTGTTTTTGTGTCTATGTTTGTCTCCCATCACCACTTGAGAGCTGGTGTTGGTGTGTTTACAACCCAATAATTTAGTGGTCCAATAATGCAGGGAATCACAGACAAAAATTCATTGAAAACAAATGTTTTATTTAGTTCCATCGAAATCCCAAGAGGATGAAATGTAAAGTGGGCCGCAGTAGGATTTGAACTCAGAAAGTAAAGAGTGGGAAGCACACTCATAAAGCATTCTGCTTGACCCACTAACAATTCAACCAAGCCACAGCCCTGGAATTTTGGGAATAATAAGGTGAAACTCTGTCCAATCAAAGGAAATGCCATCAAGTATGTGAGAAGACTACTTACTTCAATCTGTTTCATGGATCTCTCAATTGTACGTCCAAAGGATTTCTCAAGGAAAGAACGGGTGTAGAGAGATGTTACTTGAATGCACCAGTCCAATGGCTGATTGAGAAGGAACTGGAGAGAGAGAGAGAGATAAGCAATGTAACTGAATGCAATATCAATATTAGTTTTAAATTTTGGTACAAGGTCAGTAATATTAGGGGAGAGAGGGAGTAAGTGTATTACATTGACCCCAGAGTTCAACTGGTACCTATTTTATTGACCCCCCCAAAAAAGATGAAAAGCAAAGCTGACCTCAGTGGAAGTTGAACGTAAAGATGGATGAAATTCCACTAAGCATTCTGTCTGGAATGCTAACAATTCTGCCAGCTCAATAATATACATGTATATCTATAACTACACACACCAGGCGTATATAATGTCTTTAGGCTGCTTCTCTACGTTAAAAGAAATGAAAAAGCTATAATCCATGAATGAATTTTGTCAAACACTTCCATCTAGGAGTGATCTGTTAATATTTCTAAGACATATTTTTTTCTTTACACTCTTCAAAACCAGATTCTCACATTGACCATATGATTAAGAAATCAGCTTTACCATTACATGGTTTCTGTTGCATTCCCACTACATAGGACTGCTGGGAGAGGTTTTCTACTGCGGATCGAGGCACTTTTCCATTTCTCAAATTGATATTTGTAAAGTTACAACCAGCAGTCGTATGTAGTGGGAATGAAACAGAAACCATGTAACGGTAAAGCTGATTTCTTAATCATATGACCAATGTGAAAATCTGGGTTTGAAGAGTGTAAAGAAAAAAAATGTCTTAGAGATATTAACAGATCACTCCTAGATGGAAGTGTTTGACAAAATTCATTCATGGATTATAGTTTTGTCATTTCTTTTAACGTAGAGAAGCAGCTTAAAGACAGTATATACACCCGGTGTGTGCAGTTATACATACATGTATATCATTAGAGTGATATATAGAAATACCATCAGTTATAGTAATATACAGAAATACAGATTGCTACTCAATAATTATTTCTTCACACATTTCTAACATGTGAATCACAGGCTTAATATAATATTAATTTTGTACTGTTGGAATCACCAGGGACACCCATGCTATAAATCAATAGAGTAGTTTATATATAGTGAACTAGAACATATATATATAGTTTTTAAAAAATCCCACAAAATTTATAACAAAATTAGACCAAAGTGTTCAGATAAAAGTTCTTTACTCACTGATATATAAGCTAAGAGTTGTTCATTAGTTAGTTTTTCTTGACTGGGCTCTGACCGACGGCTAACTTCCCTGAAAGATAGAAATAGAAAAAAGAATATTAATAATTATAACAAGAGCACTCAGAGAGAGCGCAAACCTCTGCCAAGGCAACACCAACATCCTCTCAACGATTAGCCAGAGATGATTTTCAAAATGAGAATATCTGAAATAAACTTGGCTGCTCTCACAAACAAGAATACTAAAAATGAACCCGACCACTCTCAAATATTTAGTAAAAAAACAAGAAAAATAATCCAGAATCCTTGTCTGGTATTGGATCGATTCCGAAATCTAATCAGTTTGTGCCAGTCACAAGGCCAAACATCCCTGAAAGTTTTATCCGAATCCATCCAGCGGTTATTGAGATATCCTGTTCATGGATAAACAAACAAACACGACTGGAAACAATACCTCTGCGTTCGTTAAGGCAGAGGTAATTATGCTTTCTTATAATGGTACAAAGATACTTATAAGAAGAAGGATACAAGCACGACCAGTAATTACTGACATGAAACTCATGCTCTACAATGGTTGTCATTAAGAAAGGCATCCAACCCTAAAGATCGTGCCAAAGCAGACATTGGAGCTTGATACAGTCCTAGGAGACATTGGTTCCTGCCAAACTGCCCAACTTATGCCAGCATGGACATTAAATGATGATTGTGCTCGCAGTAATGAATGACGAAATTTGACTATGATAAGATTTGAACTTGAAATGCATTTGTTTAGCTGGTACAATGCTATGAGGGGCTGGCAACATTCTAGATGCCAACAACCTGACCTTGATCTATGTTTGATGCAGCCTGGTCAAGGAGATGAAATGTAGAAAGATGTGCCACACGAAAGACGCATCTTCATTAACGCCATCCCAGGAGTCCAGAAATTTCTTCAGGTGCATCAGTCTTAGTGTCAGTGAGCTCATCATCAAGGATGGTATTGCAAGACCATCACTCAGCGGATGTTCATAGCAGATGGATTTCATGACCAGCAAAATCTTACCCTTCTATCAGGAAAGCAAGTGCTTCAATCTGGTCAGATGTAGCCTTAGATACATTTGAGCTGATGCTTGTGGTTGGAACATCTTTTAATCATCCATTGGCGTTAAACAACATCAAACAAATAAATGACCCAGCAACTGAGCATCTATGTGGATGCTTGTCTTGCAAAAAATAGTAGCCATGTTAATGGAAGAACACATGGGATAATGAAGTTCAAAAGAGAGGACAGGATAATTAATGCTGGTAGTCTTCTGATGATAGGTCTGATGAATGAGGGCAGACATGGGGGGGGGTTTAAACAATAACTAAATGAACCCCCACCAAACTAAAATACAGCGACAGAAGTAAGAGTCATAATGTTTCTTACATAAGGCCGAGTACAATGGCTTGTTCAAGTTGGTTAACTTGTAAATCTGGTTCAGAAATCTCGGAAAATTCAATATTTTCAAGGACTGTGTCATCATTATGGCTTAGATTCTGAAAAGACAAAACAGAAAAGTTCCAAAATACAGTATTTATTTATTTATATATATATATATATATATATATATATATATGCTAGTCATTATGAGCTAAGAAAATCTTAGAAAAAGTATCTTTTGTGTAAATGCACACTTGAAAAAATTTTATGCTAAGCCCTTTAGATTACTGTCAAATGAAAAGATTAACTCGTTTAGATTGTTTTCAATTAATCATGAATTATCTTCTAGCTTCTAGATTTTGATGGTGTGTTTGTATATTTTCAGAACGATATTGTAGGATAAGTGTGAAAGGCCGGATCTGGTCAGTTTGAAAATAAAACAGATGGATTATTTGGGCTGGATTTGGTTAGTTTAAATATATGGGCACAGATATGGCTGTGCAGTTGAGAAACTTGTTTTGCGACCATGTGGTTTTTGGGTTCAGTCCCTCTATGCAGCATCTTCTACTATAGCCCTAGGCCAACCAAAGCCTTGTAAGTGGATTTGGAAGACAGAAACCCACTGTTTGTATTTAAGTAAACATGAATCAGTGAGGGAGAGGATAGGCATTAGGCTGGCCACCAAACTGAAGGTGTACCAAGCAGTTGTACTGAATACGCTCCTGCTAAAAAGCTAAAGCACTTCCAGATGAACTGACTGAGAAAGCTGTTGAAAATCACTTGGCAAGACAAGGTCTCAGATACAGAGATCCTTTCTTGAGCTGATCTGCCAAGAGAATGCAAGTCAGGTGAGCAGGCCACCTTGTTTGAATGCCTGACATGCGACCCTTCGAGAGACTGTTTGACAGAGAACTGGCAGAAGGTAAGTGCATACAAGGTGGACAGAAAAAGTACTTCAAGAATATACTCAAAGCTTCACTGAAGAACTTTGAGATCAACCCTGACACCTGGGAAACTCAAGCACAAGACCACCCTGCCTGGTGAGGCTACACCAACAGAGGTGCCATTTTCTAAAAACAAAACAGGGTCATTCGGGTATAAAGCAAATACAAACTGCACAATTCCAGAGTCAACATCTTGCTTTTAGTCCCAGCCGACCACCAGTGCCTGGCTTGTGGTAGAACCTTCCAAACACGCATTAGACTGATCAACCATAACTGGACACACCGTGCCCTTATCTCCTTCTCCCATGTGATGTCCTTGGTCATCGGTGACAATGACAGATGAACTATGATGGTGATATGATGATGTGTTTAGCCCAGTTTCGACATTATGTGATGAGTATAAAGCACCACCACCGTCACACAAGCAATGCTGTTTGTTTTCCTTCTTCCACATATCTGGCAATGGGGAAATATTACCTAGTTTGGAAGCAGATGAGTTTGGTGACAGGAAGGGCATCTGGCCTTAGAAAATCCACTTGAACAAATTCTGCCTGACCTATGCAAATGTGGAAACAATGAAGTCTTTCAAACAAAAAAACCGAAACCAAAATACCATACCTTTGGAAGCATGGAAGCATTAAGCTTAACTGCAGGCACATGTAACTCTAAGACCTGAGCCTCCATCTCATCTGGTTGTGTTCGTTTCACCTCCAAAAGAACTTGGGCAACATCTTTACTTTGGAAACGTGTGCGTTTGCCTAATGCACCTGATTGAAAAAAGAGAAAGTGAAATATTGAAATCAATAGAATGCATTTGGTGAGATACAATGTCATCATCATCATCGTTTAATATCCGCCTTCCATGCTAGCATGGATGGGATGGTTACTTTTGTAACTGTTTTGGCAGGATTTTTACAGCTGGATGCCCTTCCTAACACCAACCGCTCAGCAGAGTGGACTTAGTGTTTTTTTACATGGCACAAGCACAGAGGAGGTCAGTTTTGGCAAGGGTTTTTACAGCTGGATGCCCTTCTGAACACCAATCACTTTACAGTGCGGACCGAGTGCTTTTAAGTGACACCTGCTCTGACAGGGTCACCAAGTACGTGCAAGACAAAAAAAAAAAAAAAATTCAAAATTAGGTTCTTACAAGTTGACATGTGTATCATTATCATTTTGTCAATTTTTCCATGCTTGCATGAGTCGGACAGAGTTTAATGAGGTGGATTTTATATGATCAAAGGTGTAGTGACCCCTGGTAGTTATGACGACAAGCAAAACAGAAAGGGGATGTCACGAGAGTAACCTCCCTCGAGCTTCTAGAATGTTCGAGATTCTTCTAGAACTTCCGGTTTTACTCGGAAGCCGGGGACTTCCAGTCCAACCCTATATAAAGGAAAGAAATTCTAATTCAAGCGATTTGATGCATGTTGGTTCCTCAACATGGACTGGATCAAACCGCCGCACTTAAGCCCACTCGTTCACCTTTCTTACTTGGAGACATGTAACTGCAGACAGAACACATTCATGTAATGTTATAAGCTTCTTTCAACTAACTTCGTATGTGAACGCATTATCTCCAAGAATAAAAGTTATGACTTAATACAAGCGCCTCGTGTGTTCTATCCTCTTGTTATTATGAGCAGATACAATGTCTTCCTTCTCTCTCATACTGACTAAATTATAGTGTGTCATTAAGCCAATGTTACCACCAAAAATGGATAACACCGACATCACTATAAATACCTGCCCTTCCTGTTGCCAATTATCACCTGTTTCCAATTAAGGTAATATTTTCCATGGCTAGATATACTTTTCATGGAAGACTGGAAACAAACAACAGACACACACACACACACACGTTTATTCACTGAATTAATAATATCCATAAACACACATGTATTCACAATTTAGAAAATATTCTTTGACTAGTCTGTATTAAGACATTTTGGATTCAACAAATTAGTGTGTGTGTGTGGTGTGTGTATCATCATCACCATCATTTAACGTCCATTGCCCATGCTGGCATGGGTTGGATGGTTCGACCAGAGCTGGTAAGCTGAAAGGCTGCACCAGACTCGTCTGATTTGGAATGGTTTCTACAGCTAGATCCCCTTCCTAATGTCAACCACTCAGAGTGTAGAGGGTGCTTTTATGTGGCTAAGAGCAAAGTGTATATATATATATATATATATATATATTCATACACACACACACACACACAGATACATGCATGGCAGGTTTCTTTCAATTTCCATCTACCAAATCCCTCACAAGGCTTTGGTCAGTCCAGTGCTGTTGTAGAAGACACCCAAGGTGCTGCATAGTTAGACTGAACCCAAGATCACATGGTTGGGAAACAACCTTTCTAAACACACAACCATGCCTGCACCTATACATGTACACTATGGTAATATATCAGTTGTCATCTGACATCATCTTATTTTCAAGGCCCAACATCCCTAGGTCTGACCTCATCACTTTTTCCATGTCTTTTACTGTCAGCACACAGCAATACAACCGTCTTCTACTACAGCCATCGGCCAACGAAAGCCTCGAGTGGGTTTGGTGGACAGAAACCGAAAAAGCCCATTGTGTATATGCGTGTACCCTTGACATCATGTGATGACTGGATAATTGTAAAATGAGTATGTGTGTTTGTGTGTGCATGCACACACATGCACGTGTGCGTGTCTCCTTACCTTGGCATTAAGTGACAGCTGTAAATGAAAGTCATTCATTTCCAATATTCTGCAAAAAACATGTCTGTCCATGGGGAAATATTACCTTGTATGGACATAAATGAGGGTTGACAACAGGAAGGGCATCAAGCTGTAGAAAATAGGCTTCAGTAAATTCTGTCTGACCCATGCAAGCGTGGAAAAGTGGCCATTATGATGATGAAACTCAAGTGTAAAATGTGAGTTAAAATATTCAGTTAAAATATCTTACCTGTGAGACTAACATTCAGGTGTGCTGTGTTTGCGGCACTGAGGAAATGTTCTTTGGCTTTTTGATATTCATAGTAGTCTTGTTTTAAATATGCTGCTTCCAATTCATAACAAATCTCAAGTTCTCTGGAATGGTGATTAAGACAATTAAAGAAAAAAATAAAAACACAATAACAGAATTACAAAAATTACATCCTTTGTATTTAACACTATTTTGGGAGAGAGGTTACACTGACCTACAAAAATGCACTTGACTTACAAAAATATTCAACATAATATTAAGAAAGAATTTGAAACCTAATATAAACGAATATGTAGCTGTGTGGTAAGAAGCTTGCTTCTCAACCAAATACTTCAGGGTTCAATTCCACTTGTGGAACTATTGGCATGTATCTTATACTATATATCCCCAGGTTGACCAAAGCCTTGTGAATAGATTTAGTAGACAGAAACTAAAGGAAGCCTGTCGTGTGTGTGTTTGTCTGTCTGTGAGTCTTTGTCCCCCACCCCCACTTGACAACTGGTGTTAGTGTGTTTATGTCCTTGTAACTTAGCAGTTCAGCAAGAGATTGATAGAATACGTAGCAGGCTTTATAAAACAAAGTACTGAGGTCGATTCACTTGACTAAAGATTCTTCAAAGTGGTGCCACAGCATGGCCACAGTCTAATGATTGAAACAAGTAAAAGATAAAAAAATAACAGGCCTAACTTTGGAAGATATTTTCTTAAGGAACTGCACAGTGGGATTGAACCTGAAGCCACATGGATGGTAATAATAATGTTCATCTGTCATTGTTGACAATGACCAGAACATCACATGGGAGAAGATGAGGCCAGTGTGTGCTCAGAAGGTTCTGCTGCAGGTCAGGCACTGGTGGTCTGCTGGGAATGAAGGCAAGGATTTGGCTCTGGATTTGGGCACCTCACATTTTCTTTATGCTCCTGCAATTCTGTTAAGCAATGGCACCTCTGTTGGTGCAGTTATGCCAGGCAGGGCAATCCTGTGCTTACATTTCCCAGATGTCAGGCTTGATCTGAAAGCACTTCGGGGAGGCTTTGAATGTATCTTTGAAACATTTTTCCTGCCCACCTTGTGTGCGCATTCCTTCTAACAATTCACTGCAAAACAGTCTTTTGGGTAGTCATGTATCAGGCATTTGAACACAAGGTGGCCTGCCCACCTGACCTGCGTTCTCCTCAGCAGTGTGTAAATGTTTGGCAGATCAGCTCTCAAGAGGACCTCCGTGTCTGGGACTTTGTCTTGCCAGGTGAGTTTCAATAACCTTTTCAGACATGGTTCATACACACACACGCATGCAGACACTCATATATCAGAGTGAGTGATGCCATTACATTGAAGCTAAGCTGTGATCTCACCGAAGCTTTAAGTTGTTTACACTGTAATTGGTTAAAAGATAAAATAAGATTGAATTGTAAAATATTTTAAGTAAAACTTTACCTGTTCTTCTTATCTAGCAGTGCCATCTTCTGTGTCACTGAAAAAAGAGTAATATTATATTAATACAATGTGTGAATTTGTCATTTCCCAATCACATGGTTTCAGGTTCAGTCTTTGGGCAAATGTCTTCTACCAGAAAAATAGGGAAAGGGTGTATATGCATATTTCAAGTATTATTGCCCTTTCATCAGTATTTCATCCAATCTATCAACTATCCTTGAATAAAAACCCACAGTGGAATTCAATCTAAAACCATACAGCTGCAAAACAATCCTTTTAGTCACAAAGCCATACGTGAGCCTCTGTGTGTGTGTGTGGGTGTGTAGAATCATGAAAAAGGAAAGACTGAAAAACATAAAGAGAGACTCACTTGCAGTTAGTGCTTCATCAGCAATATCCTTCAGGCTGGGAGATTTGTCATCCAGCAACCTCTGGTAAACTGACACCACCCGGAACCGCCACCATTCACCACTCTGTAACAAATAATTCACAATACTTATTGAATATTATATCAGATGATCAGTCAAGGCTTCCTTAATATTCTAGCATTATTGGTATTCGGTCTGTCTTTATGTTCTGAGTTAAAATTCCGCTGAGGTTGACATTGCTTTTCATCCTTTCGGGCTTGATAAATTAAGTACCAGTTTCATACTGGGGTCAATCTAATCGACTGGCCCCTCCCCAAATATTTTGTGCTCTGTGCCTAGAGTAGAAAAGAATATTCTAGCATTATTGACCTCATATTCCCTTCCAGTGGCTATGGTTAAAGGAATGGCTAGAAACACCAGCCAAATCTCCCTTAAATCCTGCTCTACTCTCTTACAAAAGGAAGGAAACATAAGATAATATAATCTTAAATGTATCTAAAAATATGAGATGGGCATAGTTGAAACAAATGATTGGTGAGCTTTCAGAATAGCTTTCATTACCTCACAGAGAAATATACCAGTAAAAATTTACCAGAAAAGGATACGGAATTGGAGGGCAAAAAAGTTAAAAAAATTGAATGTTTTGGACAAAAGATTCCTTTAACAGAAGGAAATAATCACTCAATTCTTTGCCCTTTTTCTTCTTCATGAAGTAATGGCGGCTAGTTTGAAAGTCTGCCAATCAACAATTATGTTTCACAAGTGTAATTGCTTATTTACTAATTGGCACTCGATCAGTTACGACAAGTGTTCCAGTTGGTATGATCAATGGAACAGCCAGCTTGGGAAATTAACATGCAAATGGCTGAGCACTCCACAGGCATATGCAACCTTAATGTAATTCTCAGGAAGATTCAGCATGACACAGAATGTGACATGGCTGGAACCCTCGTCATTGCAAGTAGCGGAGTGCTACGAGTAAATAAGGCACATGGCTTAGTAGTTAGGGTATTCAGCTTGCAGTTATAAGGTCCTGGTTTCAATTCCTGGCAATGCATTGTGCCCTTGAGCAAGATACTTTATTTCACGTTACTCCAGTTCATTCAGCTGGTAAAAATGAGATGGCCCTTCCTAACACCAACCACTCCAAGAGCGTAGTGGGCAATAAAGAAATTATATATATATTAACTTGTCTCCTCCAGTTTTAAATAAATTGATGAATTTTATGGGACTTCTTTCCATAAATTCATCATACATATATACAAGAACTACTTTCATATCTTCGCAAATTTACACCTGTAAACTACCAGCAAAGTATGAAGAACCAACATTAGGAATCTCTTTTTGGAAACCTCCAAAATTAAAAGACGAATCAACATTCAACCTTTTTACACCTATATATATATATATATATATATATTCAAACAGTTTCCATCAACCAAATTTGCTCGTAAGGCATTGGCCAGTCTGGGGCTATAGTAGAGAACACTTGCCTAAGAGTGAAAAAGTGAAAGGAAAACAGAGAATGTGAGAATAAAGATGAGCAAAAGAGAGAAGACAGAATAAAAAGTAGAGAGACTGAAGACAACAGAGATAAAGAAGAATATACCAAACATTGTTTTGGTGAAGACTACGTACCCAGAGTTGCTGACGGAATGTAGAGCTTTCAAGCAGGATGCTTGTGGCAAGAAAAAAGCAAGGTAACTGACGGCAGAGTTTATAGACAGCTTCCCCATCTTTGCAGAGTTCCTTCACTAAAAGACTGTGGAGTTTGTCTTCCTGCAAGGAAAAGGGGCAGAAAAGGGGAGACATTTAGTGAAGATCAAAGATAAACAAAATGCAACTACGAGATACATGAAAACATTTTGTAATGAGATTTTCTATTGAGAATTTCAGAAGAAATTTGTCACTTATTAAGACTGCCATCAGAAAGTGACACAACCTGAGAGGGAGATAAAACCATTAAGTATTATCTCATTTTGGTCTTAAGACTGGTTGAGTCAAGTGAAATCGTTGTCAGGGCCAATGCCCATGCTGCCTGACTGGCACCTGTGCCAGTGATACATAAAAAGCACCATTCAAATGTGGCTGATGCCAGTGCTGGTGGCACATAAAAAGCACCATTTGAGCATGGTGGATGTCAGTGCTGGTAGCACATAAAAAGCACCACTGAAGCATGGTCACTGCCAGTCCCACCTGACTGGCTCCTGTGCCGGTGGTACATAAAAAGCACCATGGAAAATGGATGTTAAATGGTGATGATGATGATGGTGATGTTCAAGCTGAACATCAATCCTCACCACCACTGTGGGAGAACCTATCAGGATTACAAGTACATTCCATCTTCCTCAACTAAACAATAAAGGTAGACAAATGTTCTAATTAAATATGAAAAAATGAAAAACAATTGTTTCATCTGAATTCAATCACATCAATCTTGCCATATTATGCAATAATATATGCAACTATGGATTATTTTCAGAGGGCAATAGAATCGAGTAAGTAGTATGCTGCACGATGAAACAAAATAACCTGTGCTTCATCAAAAGAAACAATACTATAAAAACAAAGATAAGCGGAAGTGAAAAGATGGAGCACTCACCTGATATATAACTTTAGGGCACCAATTCTGGTAGAATTTCTCTAAAGAAAAGGCTTCTGTGAGTGGTCCTGTCCAATTATTTTGCAGGAATATTTGTAGGCATGAAACTCCAACCACAAGAATTTTCAATGCGCTGAGGTTTTCAGTGTTTTTCAGGAGAGTGGAAGTTAAGAGGAAAGAAAATAAATAATATTAATGATAATAATAATAATCCTTTCTGCTATAGGCACAAGGCCTGAAATTTTAAGGCCGGGAGCTAGTCAATTACATTGTCCCCAGTGTTTCACTGGTACTTAATTTATCAACCCCGAAAGGATGAAAGGCAAAGTCAACCATGGCAGAATTTGAACTCAGAACATAATTACCAACGGACTTAATAGCTCATCAGTCTTAAAAGCTCCATTACTGAGATTGGTATAAGTAGGAGAGTTTCATTAATTCAGAAATCTGCTCTATTGGGAACAATAAGGATTGCAAGAAAGGTCCTCAACATCTAAGAGAACTGGCTGTGACTTAGTATCAAGGGCATTGATTCCGAATGTAAAGCATTCCTGCATACCATGAATATTAATGGTTTCTAATTTAAACACAAAGGCAGAAGATTTGAGGGGAGGGTGTTAGTTGATAAAACCAAATCCAGTATTCGTCTGGTGCTTTATTTTATCAACTTTCAAAAGGATAAAAAGCAAATTTGAGTTATTTTGAAGAAGGGAGTAGCAGTTGAACCTGTTCTAACTACATCATTATTCTGTAGTAATAGTCCTTATAAAATCTACTGGCAGTCTGAAATAAGTGGTCCTGTTCTTAAAGTGCTGAAACTGCTTTGACTTTAAATCAACAGCTGATGAGGGGAGATTGTGCTCGTCTGTTTTTCCATATTATGTCACTTTATGATCCTATATGTGAGCCATTCATTTGAATTGTCTGTGTTTGTTTTTTTTTCTCATATATAATAATATTAATTTTATTTGGGTATTAACTCTGGAGTTTACTCTATTAAGCTCATCCATGGGTATTGGCTATCAGAAAAGACAATAATCTAGAGATTTTTTTTTTATGAGACACGTCTGAAAATCCACAAACATCTGTAGAGTTTTTTTAAATTACAAACAAGAAAACTGGAGAGAGTAAGCCATTTTAATACATTGCTTTACAATTGTTTCATCTGAATTTGACCTCATCAGCCTTGCCATATTATGCAATAATAGATGCAACAATCAATTATTCTCCAAGTGCCATTAAAATGGCAAATTCCGAATAAGACTCATCGGTAATTAGCAAATTAATTTGATATCTAATTCTGATGAGTCTGATTGAGAAGGTGTCATGTCAAAGACATTCGGACAATAATCAATTGTTGCAGATATTATTGCATAATATGGCACAGCTGATGAAATCAAATTCAGATAAAACAATTGTTAAGTGATGCATTAAAATGACTTGCCCATACCACATTTCTTGTTTGTAACTATATATCTTTTACTCTCTCTTTTACTTGTTTCAGTCATTTGACTGTGGCCATGCTGGAGCACTGCTTTTAATCGAGCAAATCGACCCCAGGACTTATTCTTTGTAAGCCTAGTACTTATTCTATCAGTCTCTTTTGCCGAACCGCTAAGTTACGGGGACGTAAACACACCAGCATCGGTTGTCAAGTGATGGTGGGGGGACAAACATACATACATATATACGATGGGCTTCTTTCAGTTTCCGTCTACCAAATCCACTCACAAGGCTTTGGTTGGCCCGAGGCTATA
>NC_068984.1:140371660-140372567 GCF_001194135.2 Octopus bimaculoides | reverse complement strand
ATGTCTGTCTTCCATGCTAGCATGGGTCGGACCATATATATATATATATATGTATATATATATATATATATATACACATACACACACAATATTAGATGCATAAAAAAGTGCTGATTTTTCAAAGTGGATGGCACACTTTAAAGATGGAGACCCAGGAAGACATGGGATGAAGTCCTGAAGGATGACTTTCAGACGCTGAATCTCTCAGATGAAATGACAAAGGACTGAGATACTTGATGCTTTGCTGTACTCAAGAAGACTTGTCCCCCCACAGTAGAAGCACTAAGGCTGCATCCCCTGGTAAAGAGGGCTGGCCCGCAAAAGTCTTGTGCTGATGCCATGTAAAAGCACTCATGGGGCCACAGCACCCACTGTAATGTGGTTGGCATTGGGAAGGGTATCCAGTCGTAGAACCCATGCCAAAACAGATTAGAACTTGGTGCAGCTCTCCACCTCTGGTCAAACTGTTCAACCCATGCCAGCATGGAAAATGAACGCTAAAGGATGATGATACATGCATACATATGCTGGCATAAATCTATGTATATTTAATCAATGTATTTATAAACAGTTGCCATATCTACCACATAAAATTAAGAAGGACAGACATTTATCTATAAAACTGTTGTCCTAACGAGCATCAGATGAAAAAAATTCTAAAAAAACACAAAAAAGAAAAGAATAGTGCGTGTTAAGTGTCCATGACTTTTACCTTTTAGTATCTGTAGACAGTAGAGAATCAATGTTTTTGAGAACTAGTGCTTGGATTTCTGAAGGCAGGAGTTCTTCCAAATCTCCACCGACCACTTCTGTGGTAAATGGATCAGCAATGACAGCTTCATAATAACCAGATAGAAAGTTTCCAATGATCACTGGCAATTCAGATTCTAAGAAAGATTAAAAAAAA
>NC_068984.1:140369877-140371089 GCF_001194135.2 Octopus bimaculoides | reverse complement strand
ATATATATATATATATATATATATATATATATACACATACATTTATGTATGTATGTGTGTGTGTGTGTGTGTGTGTGTGTAACTGTTTGTCTACCACCACCATTTGACAACTGGTGTTGGTGTGTTTACATCCCTGTAACTTAGCAGTTTAGCAAAACAGACCAATAAAATAAACACCAGGCTTCAAGTGGAAACGAGTCCCGGGGTGGATTCATTCGACTAAATATTCTTCAAGGCAGTGCCCCAGCATGGGCGCAATCAAGTCACTGAAACAAGTACAAAAATAATATATATATATATATATATAATTAACATAATATGGTAAAAATTCGATATTAATTAATATCAATTTAATACCAGGAAACTAGCACATTAAAAGAATCAGAAGGTTCTTGAAAATTTTTTTTCGAGATCTTATATATATATATATATATATATATGTATGTATGTGATGGCTTTTTTCAGCTTCTGTTTACAAAATTCACTCACAGGGTTTTGGCTGGCCCAGGGCTCAAGTAGAAGACACGTGTTCAGGGTGCCACATAGCGGAACTGAACCTGAGGTCATGTGGTTGCGAAACAAATTTATTACCACACAGCCACATCAGCGCTTAAAAAATAAACACTAAACATAATAATGATGATGATAATATATACATACAAGCATGAATATAATTACACGGTACACATTAGCAGTTAAGATTTTAAATGAAGATTATATGCTTAGCAGTCCTAATCTAGGAGAGCAAAAGAAAACACCACCCTCAGCCTCTCACTAAACCTAAACTATTGAATGTTCTAGATTAAAGCTGATAAATGTCTTATATATGTAATTTACATAAATTTCTGTGAATCAGTGTTCCAGTTGTTCAGTGCATAGAATTGTGGCATTCCAGAACACGCATGCACAGAGTTTATTCATTTCAGTCCTTTGACTGCAGTGATGTTGGGGTAGTGTCTTGAAGTACGGGAGAAGGAAGGGGTGTCAATCAAACAAACTGACCTCAATGCTTATTGCTTGACACTTATTCTATCAGTCTCTTTTGCCAGACTGTTAAGTTATGGAGATGTAAACAAACCAACACCAGTTGTCAAACAGCAGGGGTACAAACACAAAGACATAGAGAGAAACACACACAAATGCATATTTATATATATATGCAATAAAGGTGCAATAAAGACTGCAAACAAACAGGAAACAACTTCTATCTCA
>NC_068984.1:140350129-140365507 GCF_001194135.2 Octopus bimaculoides | reverse complement strand
CCCCCCAACATTGCTTGACAAACGATGCTGATGTGTTTACGTTCCCCTAACTTAGAGGTTTGGCAAAAGAGGCTGATAGAATAAGTACTAGGCTTACAAAGAATAAGTCGTGGGGTCGATTTGCTCGCCTAAAGGTGGTGCTCCAGTATGGCGACAGTCAAATGACTGAAACAAATATTCCAGCGTGGTTGATGCCAGTACCGCCTGACTCGCCCTCATGCTGGTGGCACGTAAAAAGCACCCACTACACTCTTGGAGTGGTTGGCATTAGTAAGGGCATCTAGCTGTAGACACTTTGCCAGATCAGATTGGAGCCTGGTGCAGCCTTCTAGCTTGCCAGCCCTCAGTCAAACCGTCCAACCCATGCCAGCATGGAAAGTGGATGTTAAACGATGATGATGAGATTCATAGAGGCACAGGTAGGGCTGTGTGGTAAGAAATTTGCTTCCCAACCACAAGGTTTTGGTTTCAGTCCCACTGTGTAGCACCTTGGGCAAGTATCTTATTCTACAGCCCTGGGTCAGCCAAAGCCTTGTGAATGGATTTAGTAGATGGGAACCAAAAAAGGCTTGTTGTGCATGTGTGTGTGTGTGTATGGATTAGGAAAAGAAGATCAAAAGAATAAGTACTAGCCTTTAAAAAAAAAAAAGTGCCCCAGTATGGCCACAACACTATGCCTGAAACAAAAGATAAAAGATATATACGTAACACACACACACCATTCTAACTGGTTGGGATGACATACACCGACAATGTTATATTAACAGATGCAGCCGACCAATTAACAAATCAATAGCAGGGGGTGGGAGTGATAGGAAAGCAGAAGACATCGATAGAAAGCTGGATTGAAGAGATTAGACACACACACACACACACACACACACAAATATTCATTTATTGGTTTTGTTATTGGACCGTGTCCATACTAAGGTACTAACGCTGCTGATCAGTTCAGCCCGGTATTTTTAGCCTTGGTTCTTATTTTATTGATCACTAATAATTCAACCCGTTAACTCAAACACCAATTCAAATCAGTCAACATAAATAGATGTAGACACACATGTATTCTATTTGATGATGATATATACATATACATATACATACATACATATAGATACATGGGTAGAATAGATCAGTGATTCCCAAACTTTTTCGGGCTGCCACCCGCTTTACACTCGAGTCACATTCCTAGCGCCACCCCACCATCAAACTCAGCACCACAAACGCAGACCACTTTCTGCAGTAAATTCGAAACAACGGTATTTCACAAATAAAAACTTAACCTAATTAACCCACATCCACGACCCCACCCCCACTCCAGTCACCCTATTATTGCCCCACTTTTCTTCAACGCCCCTCTTCATCTTCTCACTGGATCAGATGAACATCAATTTTAAGGAGTGCATATTCAGGGACAAAAGTCTTTAAGAGAATTAACCCTTTAGCATTCGGATTATTCTCACAAACGAAATGTTTGTTTATCCACCTTGCTTTGATTTAATCATGCATTGAACTTTTGATGATGTGATTGTTTGTTTTTTTTGAAAGACATTAAAGGGTAGATGGCAGGGGCCCAGATCTGGTCAATTTCAACATAAAAAATGTAGAATATTTGGGCTGGATGTGGTTGGCTTAAATGCTAAAGGGTTAATGTATTTAATATGTAAGCCAATCTAGCAGTGCTTTACAAAACATTACAAAAGTACTTGAACTGGGGGAAAAAAAACATTATTGTATATAAAAAGTTAGTAGTACAACTGGACATAAAGCAAGGAAATACAATGTTTAGTCGCAATGAATTAGCTGGTATTAGCGAACATAACCAGACTGTTGTTATAATCCCTTTTAAGTAGAAGTAATGATAATAATAATAATAATACTTGGAACTGCACGCACATTGCATAAAGTACTGTCTGTCTGAGGTCCTTGGTGGGACTTGACAAACAGTACAAACCCCCGGTAGACACAATATCTTCAATCAACAACCTCACAATATTGTATACTGTACAACAACTGTAATAATAATAATAATAATAATAATTCTTTCTATTATAGGGACAAGGTCTGAAATTTTTGGGGAGGGGAATAGCCGATTACACTGAACCCCAGTGTTTCATTGGTACTATAATCCTTTCTATTATAGGCACAAGGTCTGAAATTTGGGGTGAGGAGACTAGTCAATTATACTGACCCCAGTATGCAATTAGTACTTATTTTATTGACCCCAAAAGGATGAAAGGCAAAGTCGACTTTGGCAGGATTTGAACTCAGAACATAAAGATGGATGAAATGCTACTAAGCATTCTGTCAGACACACTAATGATTCTGCCAGTTCCCTACTTTAATAGTTATATCCTTTTTATTAAAGGCACAAGGCCTGAAATTCAGCTGGGGAGGAGACTGGTTGATTACATCGACCCCAATATTTCACTGGTACTTAATTTATCGACCCCAAAAGGATAAAAGGCAAAGCTGACCTCGGCAGAATTTGAACTCAGAATGTAGCTCCCTACTTGAATAATAATAATAATAATGTTTAAATATTATTATGAAGTCAGGCTAAGTAGATGAGACCATCTGGGTTAAAATGACCCTATGAAAGTCAAGGACAAAAATTAGCTTTATGGGAGGCCCAACAGGATCCCCATACAGGATCCGAGGTGATATTTTTGAAATATTTATTTTTTAAAAGAAAGTGCACTGTATAGATCATCTAATATAGTGTATATACATACATGTATACATAGTTGTAGACATAGCAGTAAGGTTAAGAAGTTCAGCTAAGCAGCCGTCTGATTTTGGGCCCGATTTCACTGCATGTTACATTGGGAAAGTGTTTTCAACCACTGCTCTTATGTTGATCAAAGCCTTGTGAATGAAATTTAGTAGATGGAAACTGTACAGAAGCCTACACTATATAGTGCGTATATGTGTGTGTGTGTCTTTGCATTGATATTACTTAGGCAATGTCAGTGACATTAAGTCCAGCTGTTTCATGCGTTGATGTGCAAAACAGTGTGTGTGTGTTATCTTGACATCATGTGATGGTTGTAAGCAAGCATGCTGTTTGTTTCCTGTCTTCTGTGAAAAATATGTCTGGCCATGGGAAATATTACATTGCTTTGAAATAGGTGAGAGCAACAGAAGGGGCATCAGGCTTATAGAAAATCTACAGCAAATTTTGTCTGACCCGTGAACATATGGAAAAGTGGATGTTATGGTGATGATGACAAACACAATGAATATGATAGGAGTGGCTGTGTGGTAAGTAGCTTGCTTATGAGCCACATAGTTCCGGGTTCAGTCCCACTGCATGGCATCTTGGGCAAGTGTCTTCTACTATAGCCTCAAGCTGACCAAAGCCTTGTGAGTGGATTTGGTAGACGGAAACTGAAAGAAGCCTACCGTATATATGTATATATACATATGTATGTGTGTGTATATGTTTGTTCTCCCAACATCGCTTGACAACCGATGCTGGTGTGTTTATGTCCTCGTAACTTAGAGGTTCGGCAAAAGAGACCGATAGAATAAGTACCAGGCTTACAAAGAATAAGTCCTGGGGTCGATTTCCTCGACTAAAGGCAGTGCTCCAGCATGGCCACAGTCAAATGACTGAAACAAGTAAAAGAGTATATGCTGCCCATATCTTAAACAAATTAAGCTTTAATTACTCGAGGAGAGTACCTATGTAGCCTCACAACATGCTAGAAACAACAGCCAAACCATACTAAGATCACAGTCTACCATCTCAGTAAAAGGAAGAATACATTAGATAATTTATTCCTAGGTGAACTATATCTGAAAAAAAAAAAAAAATAGATGTGATGGTCATGGCTTGAATGCCTTTGTTTCTAAGTCCATTTGGCTGGAACAGACCTGGGCCAAACAACAACAATTGCCAACAATACATTTAACAGCATAACCACCAACAGACATCTCCTTACTCTATAAGCTGTTTAGAGAATGAACTACATATGCATGTGGACGTATGTATATAGGTGTGTGCATGTATGTATATATATATATGAATGTAGGTGTGTGTGTGTGTTACATGTATCTGCAGTAGTAATGATTGCTGGGTGAGAGAACAAAAGCTGCTGTCAGTTGCTGTAATTACACACACATCAAAGAAGCCGGCAAATGACTATATTACCGAAGCTGACAGACAGACAGTCAGACTGGTTTTATTACGCATTATCTTACAACTGCAGTGAATGGTGATTCGGTGTAAACAGAGGGGAGGCTGGGCAGGCCATTTTTGTTTTTTTCCTTTTACATTTTTTTTTTCTCAAGAGTATTGATTTTTCAGTTTAGCCCCGTTATGTCACCCAAGACAAGGTCTTTAGATTTGTTTGTTATTCCCAGCATCGTCTGTTATTTTGCACTCCTTCGCCTTCCATCAACTCGTAAGGATTCATGAGGAAAGAAAAGAGCATTTTTAAAAGAAAAAAAAATCTTTTACTTGTTTCAATCATTGGATGGCAGCCATCCTGGGGGTGTTCCTTGAAGAATTTTTAGTCAGATGAATCAACTCTAATACCTTCTTTTTTTTAATGCCCTGTTGTGGGGATCAAGTACTGGGATCAATTTGTTTGTCTAAAACCCTTCAAAGTGGTGCTCCAGTATGGCTGCAATCCAATGACTGAAACAAGTAAAAGGTATATGCTGTCTTCAGTTTCGCCTATTTCTTACAGGCTTTGTGCAGCTACAGGGATGTCATCTCACTCACCTCCACCACTATCCATTTCATGTGTGGTTACCCTTTTTCTCTCAAACCATCAGCCCCTACTACTACCACCACCACACACGGAATGCTCTTTTCCATACCATTAGCCCCTCATAAAAGACCAAAGAATTTTCATCTTTGGCAATCAATGATTCCAAAGCAGTATCAGAGTTCATTTGCTACAGTATTGATCTGCTGAGGAGATTCCCAATAATCTTCAACACAACACTTCAAAAGCATAAGTTTTTATTGGCTAATTTTCCAGTTTTCACATCTGAGAGACAGACTTGCAACTAACTTGCTTGTGCAAGTGCTGCAAATCAAAAATTCCGCATCCCAGACGCCTGTAAGTTTCACGGGGGTCATCAAGAGAGAATGTACACTGTCTCAAGCCCTTCTTCTTGACAGCTTTACGGTGCACCACCTCTCTCTTCACTGATGTGAGGCTCCTACCAACAGGATTGAGTGACTAGTATTTAATTTCAAGTCCTTCATCTCAGGACCATTCAAATAGAAGTCATGCAGGTGTGACTTGTCATACAGGCAAACTCGTACCTGCCTTTACATCATTATCAATGCCATTTTCCCATGCTTGCTTGGGTCAGACAGAATGAGCTGAGGTGGATTTTCTATGGCTGGATGCCCTTCCTGTTTCCAAGCAAGGTAATATTACCCCATAATCCAGTGGTTCCCAATGGTCTATTATCTACAGACCCCTTTGATTTCTATTTTCCTTGGGTGAACCCTTGTAGTCATTCAATATTTAAAAAATCCTATTATATTATTATAAGTGGATATTATCAGGAATTGTATAAGAAACAGTTCAAACATTTTGAGTATTGCAGAAATATAACCAGTTTATTGCACATGAATTTTAACAAGAAAATCTTATATGGACCCTCAAGCAGCGCTGGATTAACCATTAAGCAAAATAATCACGTGTTTAGGGTATCAAAGTAAAGTGGGGGTGGGGGGCACAAAAAAATGGTTGATGGTAAAAAAGAAAACACTTTAAACTTGCTAAATAATATTCGAAATGGTTTATATGATTGGAAATATAATTTCGAAGTGTTCATGATGTCAGAGTGAAGATCTCATCAAGTACATACATATATACATATACCCAGACTTATTTCCCATTTTTTTTAGGAGGGGCAGGAGTGGCTGTGTGGTAAGTAGCTTGCTTACCAATCACATGGTTCCAGGTTCAGTTCCCCTGTGGGACACCTTGGGCAAGTGTCTTCTACTATAGCCTCGGGTCTACCAAAACCTTGTGAGTCGATTTGGAAGAAGACTGTCATATATATGTGTGTGTGTGTGTGTGTTTATGTTTGTGTGTCTGTGTCTGTCCCCCATTCTATGTTTGTGTATCTGTATCTGTCCCCCATTGCGGGTTGTGTTTAAGTCCCCACCGATGTTGGTGTGTTTACGTCCCCGTAACTTAGCCGTTCGGCAAAAGAGACCGAAGGCTTACAAAGAATGAGTTGATTTGTTTGACTAAAGGCACTGCTCCAGCATGGCTGCAGTCAAATGACTGAAACAAATAAAAGAATAAAAGGGGGTAACCACAACAAGACACACACCAGGCATTCCGTTTATTTCCCAGCTGAAAGGGACGATCCCTGTTCTATGCTCGGGTCAAGGCATAGAATGCAAGTGGAAGTATACAAAAATAAACATTATTTTCCATCTTATTGTTAGTTTTGTTTAATTTTGAGAAGTAAAAAAATTCATATTATAACTCATTATATTTATATTTTGCATTACATAAATAGGGGCACTAAAACCTTTTTAGTACTTAGAGCCTCTATGGGTCTTGATCCATCCCTGCCCTTAAGGGTCATATGACCCCGATTGAGAACTGCTGTCATAACTAGACATATTTCCTCAGAAAACAGGAAACGAGGGACACTGCTGACATGATGGTGGCACTCGTTTACAACTATCGCACAAAGTCAAAGACAGTAACGGACACACACAACAGGCTTCTCTCAGTTTCCAACTACCAAATTCACTCACAAGACTTTGGTCAGCCCAGGGTTATGGTAGAAGACACTTGCTCAAGGTGTCATGCAGTGGGAATGAACCTGGAACCAATTGGTTGGTTTCATTCAACTATTGTTTATGAATATTTGTGTATATACTTGTATAGACTCCTTGTCTGAGTCATTTTTTCTTTTTAATCTTTCAGTTAATTGCGGCCTTGCTGGGACTGAACTTAAAAACCATGCAGTTTGAAAGAAAACTTTTTGTTACTGCACAACCACACCTGCAACCATATCGTTATTAAATGCAGCATTGATTTAAACAATCTCTCCTTTGTTGCTTGTGGCACTCCTTTATCCTTCATAATTTTCTGTAGTTCATTACATTTGACTTTACGAAAGCCATTCCTTTAACTTCATTTAACTATAACACACTTCTTTCAACTTTGCATCAAAGAAAAATAAACTCACCCTCCACTTTCATTGTCAGAGTTCCAGCCTTTAAATTGCTTTAAATCTGAAGTTGATGTCATTGACCTAAATTTTGTGTTATTTTTTGTGAGTTTAATTTCAAACCAGTATTTTGCAGTTTCTTTTATGTTTTTCTTCTCAGTCCCTTCATTTCCTGTTAACAAAATTGTGCCATTTCAATATCTTAGTCAATCATCATCATGGCTTCGAGCTGCGCAGGATTGACTTGGTGCACCAACTTAAGTACCTAATTCAACTAAATCTCAACTATATACATATATATATATATATATATATATATATATATATATATATATATATTTATAAACAAAATTAAGGGATCAGCAACAGGTTGCTTCACCACATACCGAAGTTCAGAAATAGCAGCTAAAAATGCTGAAACTCCAACAGATAGCAGTTACCCGCAACTCACATAGGCAAAACAAGAAGAAAATAACGAACTAAACTAGCCATAGTTAATCATAGACATGTTTCTGGTTTAGAAGGAAAAACTCTTCATTACCTCATCAGTATGATATTCCTGTTGTAGATTCGACGATACTGGCAAATGTGCATGCATGCATGATCTAGATATATATATACATAAAACCATTTTTCCCCAACCAGTCACCATGCTTGACCAATTGGTCTAGCAGAGCAGCCAAGACACACCTAACCCATGCAAGCATGGAAAGTGGCTATAAAATAATGATGCAGTGTGTTTCAAAGGACCCAGTTTTCAACAAAATGGACAGCACTCATGATAGTAATTTCACTTCCAAAGCCACAGAATTTTGAAAGAAGAAGCAAGAAACTGCACATATTTTATTAACTACCACAGGATGTGGACTTACTGGACCAAAGCTTAATTATTAAATTAATCAAATATAATTATGACTTTGGAAACCTTGGTTCATCGTCGTTCTTATGTTTACTTTTCCATGCTTGCAGGGCCGGCTCAAGGTACCAGCAACTTGGGCAGCCACCCAGGGCGCCAAGGAGAGCAAGACAAAGACAAGGAAATTTCCACGACCATCAGTTTGTACACACCTTAGTTTAGCTAACCTGAGGCGCCAGCAAACCTAGGGCCGGTCCTGCATGCTTGTATGGGTTGGAATTTGTTGAGGCAAATTTTTTTAAGGCTGCTTTTTCTTGCCACTAGTCCTCATCAGTTTCCAAGCAGACACGTTTTTTCATGGAGGATTGGAAACTAAGGAGACAGCTGCATGACAGTGACACACGTTTACAACTATCATGTGATATCAGGAGACGGCAGAGGTGTCAAAGATGTCTCCCACCCTTTCGCATTCTAACGTATTTTTGTCAATAAGGATGCATAATACCTTTCTCAAATTTATATAAATACACAAATAGGAAGTTTCATTCGCGAACAGGGAAAATAAGAGGTTGTAGCGTTCATGCACTTTCCAATGGTTTTATTGTTTACTTTTGTCAACAAATGGGCAAAAATCGGTCTTTTGCCTTGGTGCATGGTCTTATGCTGTTAAACGAGGGATAATAAATCATTTTGTGATTGATATTAGCAACGAAAGTGATCTGGTTTGACACAGGAACTGAAAGCCCCGTCGTGTTCTCTGCTTCCAGGCAGCTTACCTATAAAGGACAAGGCCACAAGTAATATAATAGTGTTGATAGCTATAAATTACTGTTGATAGACTATAAATTTAAGAGGGCGGGTTTTCGGAAAAGCTGCTCCACATCCGTTGTAATTTCTCCGTATTGGCCGGGGTTTTTCCGAATGACGAAAACAGCGAAAAGGGAAAAAAATTATTTAATCATCATAGTGGAGACTGCTGTTCCGAATGCACACTGAGACGGTAGGGGGGGGGGGACACGTTTAAAAAAACATGGATTAAAATTTTTTTAACCACCCGCTCCACTGATTTGAAATGTATATTAAAATTTGGAAAAATCCAACCAAAACGTAGAAAATCCAACTTATGTTGAACAACTGTTCCGAAAGTCCGCCGGGAATAATAAATAGATAGTTAACTGGATTAACTCCAATATAACGTCAGCTACGACAAGATTTGAACATAGAGAGGCACAGTGGTTTCGTTTTTCAACCCACTCCCAGCCGACACAACAACCACTAACGGTATATTGGTGTATACTTCTACATATTAGTCAACTTATGCTAAAGTTACATGTTAATATTGTAATATCTAGCGTCAAAGATAGGAAAAGAACACACGGCATCGTTTCTAAATCCTATTAATTTATTTTGTAATTCAGCATAAGATTTAAGAATAATAGATAAAGAGATTGAGACAATGCGACGTACATGACTTTTCCTAAAGCTTATGACGCCATATGATAGTAATTACCGGCACTATAAGGAAAACAGATAATTCTAGCCGGTTGCCGGCGAATCTACGACTAGAAGAAGAACATGTTATATTTTCCAACATAGAATCGTTAGTAATGAATTATTAATTGATAAGACAAGATTTTTTTTTTAATTATCAGAATAAGTGACTGTATAAAGAAAAATTCACAATAAAAATTTAAAAACAGCGTTAGATTTTCCGAAATATTAAATCTTTTATATCTACAAGTTAGGAATTAAAATAATCTTCGTAAAATTAATTAAATCAATTAATTTGGTTATGAAAAATTAAAACAATCAATAACAATTTATTTCTAAATTATTCGGACATGTGCTTAAAGGTTTGGTGTCCAAACCTTAAAGATTTACTTCAATAATCCGAAATCTTTAAAACATAAGGAATGGTCTCGCAGAGTCAAATATGTGCGACGTACGCACATTTAGAGAAATGATAGATAACATGAAGAAAAGAAAATAAAAGAACGTGTATAATAGATTGAAATACGAGTGAGGAGACAAACGAAAGAAAGTGGTTTTCAATGCATTAGATCGGAGATATATAAAATTTTTAATAACAGTTTGACTCAGCTCCATATGATTTAAAGTTTCGTGGGCTCGGAGGATGGAATCTGGGAATCTGATAAGATGGGTTCGTCCTATAAGCCCACAAAATCACGTCATATGGAGCTGAATGAAAACCAATTGAAAATATATTTAGACACATATGTGTATGTATATATTAATATATTGTAATAAAAAGGTTAATTGAACTCCCAAAAGTGTTTAAAATAAACAGAGAGATGTTAATGTATATTTACCACAACAGTCATCGTGAGTAAAACCCTGTAAAATAGAAAGTTCTAGACTGGAACAGTCTAATTCATTCGCCATATCTGCCGAGAAAGGAGAAACGTGAAATGAAATAAAACTCCGTAATTGGGTGACGGTGTTATGTGAGAAAGAGTCCCGTAATAAACGAATGAAAGAAGCAATCCAGATAATCTGGGTTAGAAAGAAGTGTTTTATGTGTGTGTGTGAATATATATATATATATATATATATATATACATATACGTGTGTGTGAATAGATATATACATATACGTGTGTGTGAATAGAGATATGTGCGTGCGCGCGCGTATGAGAGAGTGAAAGAGAGAGAAAGGTAGAAAAAGTGAGTGTATGTATGTATGTATGTATGTGGGGCAAACTGAGTAATTTTTGATTTCTAGTTATTTTCTTCTTACCTGAGAGAGTTTGAAACAGGTGACGCATTTTTTTTCAACAAATTTTTCCTCAACTTTCACCCGATTGTAATTGAGGTTGCTAATAAAATATTTGGATAATTTTTGGTGTTCAACAATCAATATTCTTTTCTCTGCTGGATTCCAAGTCAAAGTTTTCCCTAACTCTAACGTTTAATTTGATAATTATTAGTTTTCAAAAAAAAAAAAAAAAAAAAAAGAAAAGAAAAATCTAAAGGGGCAAAATGAGTAATGACCAATCGCAATAATTTTCTTCATTTCTTCTGCATAATACGATGATATATCAGGAACAGGGCCACTCCGATAGATCGTGAAGAAGCTATAGAAAATATTTTATGTCGAGTTTCGTTAATTTCATATCATGTGCCATTTTTCCACGACCCTATTTCACTTGCCCCAGATATTTTTAATTTTTGTTGCATTTCTAATCTTTCTGATGTCTAAGGATGGATATTGATGTGTTTGAGTCCTTTTTTTCAAATGCAATTCTGGAGAATTGAAGGAGTAAATTTACCTTAATTTGTCTTACTCATTTTGCCCCAGCTAAATTTGTCTTTTGTATGCTCAAAGAGAACGGAGAAAATTTTCTGAAATAGTCTTCTAAATATGTTATAGTGTTTCTAATGCATCTAAAGAAGGTAATTTGCTTAGCCGATGCAATCTTTGTTAGATAGTGAACACTTATAAAAAAACATTATACTCAAAAGTTAAACATTTAGTAAATATTACTCTTTGTGTCCCACCCCTTTGTATCTTTGTATGTATGTATGTATGTCATGATTCACTTTTCTTTCAAGCTTTCTTGCCAATAGAGAAAAAACCGGTTTCATTGGAATTTCAACATCAACAACAGGGTATTTTGTATATAGTGTGCAGATTTGTATGTTTTTGTTTTATGCATGTCTTCTCATGCATATACATGCATATCTAGGACACGTATATTTAAATGATAAACTTCTCAAAAGTTTTACAGGCTTTTACAGATTTTATGTGTGTATGTATGTATGTATACACAAGTTTATGTAGTTAAGAAACTCGCTTTGAAACCACGTATATTCGGATTCAGTTCCACAGCGTGTGGATTTATTAGATAGAAACTAAAAGAAGTCTGTCGGCTATTGTATATGTGTATGCTTTTGCCTTTGTGCTTGCCACCACCGCTTGACCACCTGTGTTGGTTTGTTTACGCCCCTGTAACTTAGTACTTCGACAAAAGACCCCGGTAAAATAAGTACCAGGTTTAAAAAGAAACAAGTCGTGCTAATAACACGAATGTCGTGGGTTCGAGCCCCATAGCTTTTTAGGCGCAGGAGTGGCTGTGTGGTAAGTAGCTTGCTTCCAACCACATGGTTCCGGGTTCAGTCCCACAGCATGGCACCTTGGGCAAGTGTCTTCTTCTATAGCTTCGGGCTGACCAAAGCCCTGTGAGTGGATTTGGTAGACAGAAACTGAAAGAAACCCGTTGTATATATATATATATATATATATATATGTATGTATGTATGTATGTATGTATGTATATTTATGTTTGTGTGTCTGTGTTTGTCCCCCCCCCCCAACATCGCTTGACAACCGATGCTGGTGTGTTTACGTCCCCCGTAACTTAGCGGTTCGGCAAAAATGGCCGATAGAATAAGTACTAGGCTTACAAAGAATAAGTCCTGGGGTTGATTTGCTCGACTAAAGACGGTGCTCCAGCATGGCCGCAATCAAACAACTGAAACAAATAAAAGAATAAGTACTGGTATCAATTTGTTCAACTAAAGCCCTTCAAAGCAATACCCCAGCATGACCGCGGTCCATTGACCGAAGCAGTCATATAATATAGACCAATATAACAAAACAGGACAGTTTGTTCTTAAATTATCAAAGTTACGTATCATAATTATTCAAAAACAAACTTTCTGTTTTCCCCCCTCTACATGTCTTTGGTGATCTAATGGATATTAGTAAAAATTTGGAATTCTCCTCGCAATTTTGTCTTTTGCTTTCTTAAAGAAGACACAAGGAGTTATATCGTATGCAATTTCAATTTAAATCGGACAATAGTCTCCACTCAGCTTACACACACGCGCGCGCACACACAAGCTAAAGTAAAAACGCAATGGCCGTGTGGTTAAGAATCGAATCCGCGATCTTATTATCGTGAGCCAACATCCTAACCACTAGGCCACACACCTTCACACTTGAAACTAAACGAACTAGGTGTAAGCAAATAGCTAGCGAAAGCCTTCAATGCGATAGAGGATACCATAAATAAGGTTAGGTTTTGCAATGTATTTAAAGTCAAGAATTGTCCAGTCTACCAAGGCTCGGTTTTAAACCCACTTTTGTTTATCATAGTTCTGTGTGGGAATAACATGAGTTCGAAACTGATTGTTATCAGTAACTTACAATTGCCGATGCTTTGTCAAATATTCTATTGTTAAAAAGCCAAGGGGTTCTTATTGCTAATTAATAACAGGGCATAAAATCCTACAATCTAAGCGAAAAGTCCTGTTATTGTCTCTGTCCAATATGCTACTTGGGTTTTGGTGACCCTTTCACCTTGTGTAGTGAGACTAAGAATCGAAACCCGACAACCTTGGCCGTTGGGTCAAGTCCACTTACAGGTCAGGGCATTCACTCTGATTATTAGCCAATCAGCTTGCAGCAATATCACGCCATATAGAAATTAGTTGAATACTCTATGACCTTTTCACGCGCTTTTCTTAGTATTAACGCAAAGCCCGCAAGGGGCAGTCGCAGAGATTCGAGAGTCACCAGAGCACACGCATCTCACCTCTTGTCACAAGTAAGCAATGAATAACCGCAGAGGATTGAAAGCTATCAAAGAACACACATCCTCACCTCTTGTCAAGCAACACCAAGTTTTCTTCAATTACAATGCATAAACATCAAAAATATTAGTTTCGATCTACGGACCTCTGGGCTATGTGCCCAGCACGCTTCCACTGCGCCATTCTGCTCGACGAGTGAGTGAGCAAATATATAATGTAATGCTTCTGATATCATCTGTTCTGGCTTACATTATTTCTATTACATCATTTATCATATGTTATGTATTTATTATTGCTTATTTATATATTTCTATGCAATGGACTGCTTCAAACGTACGAAACATCGCAAATACGCAATGCATGCAGCAGCATTGAGATGTTAATTTACCAACTGAAAAGGTGACATTTTACTCTGCCGATACTCCAACAGTTACATTTGACAAACCATATGTATAACTCTATGCGTTGCCATTTTTTCTGGGTGTCTCTTCATTTGCGTTTTTCCAGAGAAGCCAGAATCAAATTAATTCTATAAATGATTCCCCGGTGCAGCTTGCTTGTACTATTACTCTCTGCGAAGTATCGTTGTATAATGCTGGAAGAGAGTAGGTAGGAACTCCGTGCTGTATACTCCACGTTAGCAGACACTTGGCAAGCTGACAAGGACGCAGTGTGATATTTGGCAAGCCGTCAGAGAATTAAGATTGCGGATGATAAGTGCACAGGTGATGATAGGTTCGTAGTTCCTGTTACCTAGGTAATCTAATTAGTGCTAATTGAGATGGCAGTAGAGGTGTTAGAGTAAGGAAGAGACACAATACGTTCAAGAAGCTTATAATTTTGTAGCAACGTTTTGTTGGCGAAAATGCCGAAATCCAATGTAAATGCATCTAAAGGTTTGTAAATCGAATCTAAGCCAATCCTTGATGGATAAAATGACAACAAAAGGGTTTTCTTTTGGCAGCAAAAGCTGATTGTGAAGGAAGTGCAAGAAATTCGATACCGGATGATAGTAAATAATTGGCTTTTATAAGTGGAAGAACTGCGAATGGTTTAAGTACAGCCCATATAAGAAGTAGAATGCAAAGCAATTATATATGCTGTAAAAAATCCCCACAAATGGTTTCAATACAGTTTTAACAGAAAGATTTGGAAGAATTAGATGAAAGTTCTCTGGTAATTTTCTTTCATGTAAATAAATGTTTATGTTAATTTAAAGATTTGCCACCAAAATCTTATAAAATGACAATGTTCTAAAAGACGTACATGTTTATATGTCATATGTGAAAACAAAAACCTTATGCTATAAATGATATGTGTGAAGACGCGTGGCCTAGTGGTTAGGGTGTTGTACTCCATAATTGCTAGCTCGTAGGTTCGACTTCCAGACCGAGCGGTGCATTGTGTTATTGAGCAAAACGCTTCA
This sequence comes from Octopus bimaculoides, assembly GCF_001194135.2. Lineage (NCBI taxonomy): Eukaryota > Metazoa > Mollusca > Cephalopoda > Octopoda > Octopodidae > Octopus > Octopus bimaculoides. The sequence continues at coordinate 140,350,503 of NC_068984.1, read as the reverse complement.
TTTCAAGTTGCTCCAGTCCACTCGTCTGTAAATGGGTGACACTGCGATGGAGTAGCCTTCCGATCAGGGAGGAATGTTGAGGAATCCGATCAGTTTCCGTCAACCAAATCCACTCACAGGCTTTGGTCTGCTCGAGGCTGTAGTGGAAGACACTTGCCCAAGCTGCCATGCAGTGGGACTGAACCCAGAACCATGTCGCTGGGAAACATGCTTTTTTATCACACAGCCACGCCGGCGCCTTTACGTTATAAGAATTTAGAAACTTCGAAAGATTTGAAGGATTTTTTCTTATGGTAGAACTGTAAGTCGATAAGCAGATGACGTGTAGAATATTAAGTTTTAAAAAAAAACTTTGGATGGGGGCAAAAAAAAAA
>NC_068984.1:140347465-140349705 GCF_001194135.2 Octopus bimaculoides | reverse complement strand
AAAATTTTAAGCCTTAAGCATATAGAACAAAAGATTATTTGTTGCTCTATGTATTTAGAGTGCCACCATAGAAAAATATTTACTTTAATTTGTAGTAACGCCGTGCGCATGCGTAGTCTCACGCATGCGTAGAATTAAACAACCAAGCGTTCCCGCTCAATTCATCCTCTTTCTTGCTGGCCAGCAATAGAGCATGGACGTGTCAAGAAGTGTCTCTAACATTCGAACTCTGGAGACAGCCTCTTTACGTGTTAAGCTGTCTCTCTACATCTTTCGGATTACGCTCGACAGCTCGCTCACACCTACATAACAACGTCCCAACAACAGAAGCTGTAACAACAAGAACTAAAGATGTATATATTTACCACCTGAATAAAGTGTTGCTTAAGTTGATAGTCTGGAATTCAGCGTTCCGTTTAATTTCTAATTTTATATAGGAAAGTCAGGTATACATCTAATGATATATAACCAACTTTCCTATAAATTTATCTGCTTTAAGTAAACACGAGATAACTGTTGCGCATTATGAAAGCCAAATATCATTGACAGACTTCAGCTCTACACGACAGTAAATTACTTCAAAAATATTATATAAACATTTTATTTATAGATAGCGAAAATGTTTCTATTATCAATTTATAATACAAAAATTAACTGACTGTCTACTCAGTACAAATATTTACAGCACGTCCTTCATATATGCCGTTGTTAAGGTTACTCTAAATTGAAAACTGAGAGTAATGTCTCGACATTCATTTCAATATAGTCTTAATGAAGAAAAGTCACGAATCTTTTAAGATAGAAATTTAGTAAGTTTAGTCCATCAGAAGCCTTCGTTGTCGGAAATCGTAATTGAAATGTGCTGACGACCTTATGAAGAACTCTATTTTTTCATCATTTACGAAAAGAATTTAATAAAAGAAAATAAAAAGATTATGAAACCTTTACAAGTGAATACATTTAATGAAAAAAAAAAAAAAATACAAACGTTAAAGAAAAGAAATCAACACCGACCTGACGCGATGCACTGCAATATTCTTCAAAGCGGATCACAATTCTCGTGTTCGCACCACCATAATAATAAAAACGTTACAAAGAATTATAGGTGGAAATATTTAATGAAATAAAATGAAAACGAAACAAAGCAAGAAAAAAACAACAACAACAAAACAAGAGCAAATTAAGGTTTGCATTGAAATTTTGCGATGTAGTTGCAAACCCTAAATTGAATATTAAATCCTAACTCTGAACCTAAATTCTAAACGCTGACCCTAAACACTAACCCCAATTGCATATATTTTCTTTAATTAAATGCTTTATCTATCTATCTATCTATCTATCTATCTATCTATCTATCTATCTATACATGCACGCACGCACATACACACACACATAATACATACATACATACATACATACATACAAACATATACATATACATAAAAAACAGGGCGCTTCCTATTAGACGGCCAACACATGGCAATTGGAATTTCTGATATATCGATAATGGTGGACTCTTCTATTTGGCTAAAGTTACTGAAAATGTCAATCTTTAAAGGTTTATAACTTTAATGTTATTATTTTATCTCAAAAATGAATGCGTTTTCCGTTAATTAGTATTGAAAACTACATTTGTGTAGAAAATTCCATCAAAAAAAAAAAAGGAAAAAAAAAAGGAAAAAAAAAAAAAAAGAAGCAGGCTCTATAACTCAATGGGTTTAAATCCCTTTTTGGGTCTTTTCAAGACGAGAAGAAATTGATACCACTTAGACCATTCGGTAACTTGCTCGCGATCTTTGCATAACATAAGGATTGAGATAAGAGGACTAAATGTATTGCAGAATATCATTCGGAGTACTTTTGATCTGTAATGTAATCGCAACAAGGTATAGGGATTATGTCTTTGGGTCCACAGGATGCACGGAAACCACAGTGGGAGTCTGGAAGGACTCTTTTTGCGATGATCTGCAAGCGGTTCGAGAATATTGCAGCAAAGATCTTTCCTACAGTAACAAGTTGAGAGATTACACGATAGTTTCCGCAGTATTTTCGTATTTCTTTATTGCCCACAAGGGGCTAAACATAGAGGGGACAAACAAGGACAGACAAAGGGATTAAGTCGATTACATCGACCCCAGTGCGTAACTAGTACTTAATTTATCGACCCCGAAAGGAATTTGGACACAGAACGTAACGGCAGACGAAATACGGCTAAGCATTTCGTCCAGCGTGCTAACGTG
>NC_068984.1:140345087-140346995 GCF_001194135.2 Octopus bimaculoides | reverse complement strand
ATATATATATATATATATATATATAAGTCAGTAAATAGTGGGGTTGAGTAAACCGCACGTGGAGAAATAATAGGAAAATGAAAAAAAACCAGAATGCCGAACTGGAAGCACAATTCAATAAAGATTCCCTCCAACCGGCTTTCACTGCGATGAAGCAAATTATCAAGAAGAAGGAGAATGAAAATGCTCTTGTGGTTACAATGCCATAATCGTTGGAGTACACCTAAGTACAGATGCCGTCGTGGTTATATCGTTAAGAAACCCGCTTTGAAGCAACGTCGTTTTAGTTTCAATCCAACTAAAAAGGAGATACGTCGTTCATGGTTGATTTAGTTTAACGTCCCGAAAAAGAAAACACGAAAGAAAAAAGAACAAAAAGGCATAGTTAACCCCAACGAGGATTAAACTCAGGTCGTAAGAAACCAGACTCTATACTACAAGGTAATGTATCGATTATTGATTTATTGATTTCTAACATTTGGATAATTATAATGTTATTAACACATCTCAAGTATGTTCACATCGCACTTACTCTGTTTTCCTTTCATAAAAGTAAATGTATCCAGCAGAAATTTTGTTTTATGTATGCTTGTGTAAAAATTATGTTTTGTGTGAAAAAAAATATCTAAATGCTCCAATTGTATTCTAAACGTACCTTTCGTTTTATAGATCTTGTTCATATATAATTTTTATTGAAAACCTTAACATAAGCGTGTTTGGCTGACTCTACCGTCATTTTAATATTATTGTAAGCTTTATATTGTCATGCATTTACGATTCAAATATAATTGCCAAGAAAATATATTTATCAAGTTTTATTGTCAGCTTAATATTTATGTAATGGTTAATAAAAACTGCATTTTTATGTCAACTTGTTCTTAATACAGGCTCTAATTTTCGAAGGGTGTTTCATGTTTAATGCCTGTTCTTGAATTAAGTCGTTGATATTGTTTAGCCTGAGGTCAACTCTGATCGAACAGACCTGTGATCAGAGACATTCCAGCCATGATCATCCTAGGACTTATACTATCTCTTGCATCTTTATCTCAAGATGGTTGGTGGGAATTTAACTGCTATTTCCAGCAGGTCGGGTGACCGCATAAGAGTGGGAGTTGCCTATTTGTTACCGTAGGCAAATTGCAGGTGCGTAGGTGTCCAGTGGTCTTTCGTTTTATGCAGATATATGATAGAAAACAAAATGATAGGAAAACAACAGCCAAACCAGTCTTCAATTCGTTAATCCCAATTCGCAACGTTAATACACGAACACATTGTTGTTGGCACTCCGTCGCTTACGACGTCGAGGGTTCTAGTTGATCCGATCAACGGAACAGCCTACTCGTGAAATTAACGTGCAAGTGGCTGAGTACTCCACAGACACGTGTACCCTTAACGGAGTTCTCGGGGATATTCAGCGTGACACAGTGTGACAAGGCTGACCCTTTGAATTACAGGTACAACAGAAACAGGAAGTAAAAGTGAGAGAAAGTTGTGGTGGAAGAGTACAGCAGGGTTCGCCACCATCCCTTGCCGGTGTTGTCGCTCAATAAACACGCGCAACTCCCGGTCTGGGAATCGAAACCGCGATCCTATAACCGCGAGTCCGCTGCCCAAACCACTGAGCCATTGCTCCTCCAACACACACGAACACAACAAATGGGGTATATACGTTCATCCAAATTAAATATTACACCCTAAATGGAGCTTCAGATAATCTCTCCTTGGTGCAATTACAAGAATTTTCGCTCAAACTAAAATGTTTGACCCGAGCAAAAAAAAAAAAATAGTTCAATAGATGTACAAGTAGTAAACGAATATGAAAAAAAAATGCGCGCTGGCGAACGGGGGTGGTGGTGGTGGCGGGGGAGAGGACTCTGAAAATTCAGACCAGTGTTTGACCCGAGCAAA
>NC_068984.1:140342820-140344690 GCF_001194135.2 Octopus bimaculoides | reverse complement strand
GTTTCTTGAGTAAAGCTGCGATTGACTGGCGTGTGTTTGTGTGTCTGTGTTTGTCCCCCCCAACATCGCATGACAACCGATGGTGGTGTGTTTACGTCCCTGTAACTTAGCGGTTCGGCAAAGAGACCGATAGACTAAGTGCTAGGCTTACAAAGAATAAGTCCTGGGGTCGATTTGCTCGACTAAAGGCGGTGCTCCAGCATGGCCACAGTCAAATGACTGAAACAAGTAAAAGAGAAAAGAGTAAGAGTAGAGTAGATGGTTTCAAATTTTGACCTCCGCGGGCCGAGCTGAGCTCCAACTCCGACACAGAAGGGTTCTTCACTCGTGAATTACATGGTTGCTGTGTTATTCGACATCGTACTTTTTTTTTATGAGGTTAGGGTATAATTCGAGATAATTTCGCACGAGATATTTGTTGCTGTTATTTAGCGATCAAGATAGACAGAGGGAGATAAACGAAGCGTAGCAAATGAATTCCAGCAAGCAAATAAATACTAACATAAGGTTTCCTCCGTTGTTGCATTTCATTATTGTCTTTTTACCTAAGGACAATATGATATAAATAAGAATCGCTGTCGTACGTTTTCAAAGCGTCCTTGAGCACAAAAGATAAGTAGCGTTAACAAGAATGGTTAAAAGCAAAAATCAAAGGAAACCCCTACAAAACTGCAATATAACTGTAGTATGACGTGAAACGGCGATAACATTCACATACATTTTGTCATTTACTTGTGCTAGGGGCACCGCCATGAAGGGTTTTAAGTTAAAGAAATCTACTCCTGTCCTTATATTTTTATCTTTGTTTCCATAAATCTGGCTCTTATTCCATCGGAGTCTTTTGCCGAACCGCTAATTTGCAGAGGCCTAAACCAACCAACACGGGTGTTACGAGGTGGGGTGGCTTGGAAATGGAAGGCAAATACAAAAAGCACACAGATAATACTCTTTTTACTTACTTGTTTCAGTCATTTGACTGCGGTCATGCTGGAGCACCGCATTTAGTCGAGAAAATCGACCCCAGGACTTACTCTTTGTAAGTCTAGTACTTATTCTATCGGTTCTTTTGCCGAACCGTTAACTTACGATGTTGGGGGTGGGGGGCAAACACAGACACAGGCTTCTTTCAGTTTCCGTCTACCAAATCCACTCACAAGGCTTTGGTCGGCCCGAGGCGATAGTAGAAGACACTTGCCTAAGGTGCCACGCAGTGGGAATGAACCCAGAACCATGTGGTTGGTAAGCAAGCTACTTACCACACACCCACTCCTGCGCCTATATATATACATATATATACAAAGTATGGGGGTCTATTACAAATTTCAATAAGTAAAACTACCAGATATGAATAAAAGAGCACTTTTATAATCCAGGCAACTTTCAAAGACAAACACGGTACACTTTTCGCTTCGCGAAATTATCGATCAGTTCAGAATAATCAAGCTGAGAGCCAAGTTCATGTTCAATATTTATCATTGACAATCCACTAAGTTTGGTACACGTTCGTGTGGTACAACGTAATAATTTTACAAGAACAAAACCCCCGTTTCCGGCTACGGAGAATACGAATCTGCAAAAAAAAAAAAAAAAATTGGCAGAAATCGGCATTTTGAAATTACCCTTCTCCTTCCCTAATTTCTTCATTTTTTAAAACTTAAAAAAAATTTGTTTTTCAAGATATGCGGAAAAATACGGAGATTATGATTCTGAAAAAAAATTTACAAAAATTTTTCTACTTAGGGTTAGGGTTCGGGTTTTAGGGTTAGGGTTAGGGAAAAAGGTAAAAAATGAAGTGGGGTAAAGAAGGATAGAGTGGGGCGGCGAAATTTCCAAATGTCGATGTTTGGCAATCTACGTATCCGAAAACGGG
>NC_068984.1:140341185-140342432 GCF_001194135.2 Octopus bimaculoides | reverse complement strand
TTCTACCTCAGATTGGCGTTTGGCCGTACGGCTTTTGAATGTTGTTTTCACTGTCCAATTTTTCCTGTCTTGGTTTGTGTTTGCCACCTTGGAATCCTCTGTGTAGTGGGTTGATCCACTACTCAGGAAGAGACTATTCTAGAGTACGTTCTGTTTTATCTTCGAAACGTCAGGTTAGAATAGAGACAGCTGATGAAGGAATATTCCAAGTGGCTTTCCGTTTTCCTGTGTTCGTTCCGTTGTCTGTAGTTCATTGGTCTAACGTCCTGTACCCTGATATGCATATATATACACATGTAGATGTAAGTATGTACATATGTGTGTGTATACATGTATATATATTCTTTGTATTATATATATATATATATAATTCTGAAAACTGAATATTTTAAATTAATTTTGTTTGAAAATACATTTCAGATAATGTAGATTACGATTATGTCGGAATTTGATTGAGATGGGAGAGAGAGAGAGAATCACTTGAGTATTTCACGCACCTTGACTTTTTTTGATTTTTTTTCCTCATACGTTTTGAGGAAGTGTATGTATTACTCCCCCCCCCCTTTATTTTCCACATCAAATTCCAATATAATTGTTGTCTACACCATCTGAAACGTATCTGTGGAAAATTTTATTAAAAAATATCTGTTTTTCAGTAAGTTACGAGGAAGCAAATTTCAGGTGAGGGGCACTCTTGTGTAGGTATACCGCTAGAAATAGCAGCTCTATAGAATCAAACTAGATTGTCTTAAAAAAGGGACTCATTGGACAATGTTGTCCTTGTTATATAAATTGGTGGGATGGGCACGGTTGAGATTAAGTCTTCGCCATCAAGCTAACACCGAACATATATATATAGAGAGGCGAATGCGTTCTGCGTTAGTGAGAAATAAATGTTGCATCATTAGATGTAAGGATGGAGGGAAAAGATATTTTATTGGTGGTGGAAGGAGGAGGGACTGATAGAGAAAGGGAGAGTGGGAGGGAGAGTAGGAGGGAAAGCGAGAAGGAAGAAGTGAGAGTGAAAGAAGAGGGGAAAATAGAAGTGTTTGGATAACAAAACAAATAGGGAGAGAAACAGACGAAATGAGGAATACAAGGGAGAGAGAGACAGAATAAGAGTGAGGGAGGGAGACAAAGAGAGAGAGGAAAACGGTGAACGGAAGAATTAGAAAAGAAAGGAAACTAGACAGAAGAGAGAGAGAGAGAGAGAGAGAGAGAGAGAGAGAGAGAGAGAGAGAGAGAGA
>NC_068984.1:140338283-140340499 GCF_001194135.2 Octopus bimaculoides | reverse complement strand
ACACACACACACACACACACACACACACACACACACACACACACACACACACACACACACACACAAAACATGTTTTTCTCATGTTACATGTTATATTCATAAATAGTTTTGACACAGTTACTATTTACTTTCTCATATACAATCAGCGCGGACTTTCGTGTTTGTTTACAAATGTACGCTATACGCTTGAGGCGGAAGTACCGTATTTTGCAGCACAGCAGACGTCAAATTATGGAAGGCTCATCCCGATTTTGGAAATGTACTTCTAGGGAGAAAAAAATCTTTTGAAACTTACCAATGTCCTGCCCACACCATCGGGCAGTGCTCGGCAGGCACACGCTGAATGCCTGTTTTTCAAATAAAATATGCGGGCAAACCAGCGGCTGCTCACTCCCGTCGTTGAGTGAAACAACAGACAACAACCAGATATTAAAGATAGCTTGCCAACATAACATGGCAGTCCTGGTTTAGGACTAATGTTGCTGTAATTTAGCCCAGGAGACATCGTCTCCAGCTGGCTATACGACACGATCTGTGTCCTTATATTTTTGAACAAGAGAATCTAGCACCTCCCACTCAGCTCAAAACAATATCTGTGTATCGCGATTCCCTTGTTCGAAAATATAATGACACAGATCGTGTCGTATAGCCAGCTGGAGACGATGTCTCCTGGGGCTAAATTACAGCCACATTAGTCCTAAACCAGGACTGCCATGTTATGTTGGCAAACAATCTTTACTCCAAAGTACTGTTGCTGAATATCTCACGTTGTGAGATTTAAAAATAATAATTTTCTAACAACCAAATAGTATTGCTCAATTTCGTTTTCCTATTTGTATTGCCAAATTCTTGATGTGAAATCGTGTAGAAACTGCTTAGATACGGGGGACGTAAACACACTAGCATCGGTTGTCAAGCAATAGTGGGGGACGGGACAAACACAGACACACAAATACATGTATGTATGTATGTATGTATGTATGTATGTATGTATGTATCTATCTATCTTCCATAGGCTTCTTTCGGTTTCCGTCTACCAAATCAGCTCACAAGGCTTTGGTCGACCCGAGGCTATAGTAGAAGACACTTGCCCAAGGTGCCACGCAGTTGGACTGAACCCGGAACCATGTGGTTGGGAAGCAGTGGGGAATTTTTTATCATCACAGCCGCTGGTCGCACAGCACAAGGTTTAAAGGAACCTGCTGATGCAAGCCAGCGCGCTTGCAACATTACCAAAGGTGATGGCGTCGCTAAGGCGGTGGGAAAGCCAAGCGCCCTTAAGGGCATCACCTGACATCTCGGTGAGGTGAGCTGCCGACGTTGACAAGAACTTTGTGGTTAGTGGCCCAGTTCCTCTGAACGTATCAAACGCCACGGGTTGGGAGTGATAGTTCACTGTCAGGTTCCGATACTTCAAGGTTTTCTTTCGTTCGGCTACGGAAGCAGTGACCCTCCCATTAACTGCAGCATCCAGGATGTGGGAGAGAGCAAAGGCGTTGCAGACTGTGGCATCCTAAGTGAGGCACTGACCCAGGGACAGAGGGTAAGACCATTTAGTCTCTTTCCATCACTTCTGGATAACCCCTACAGCTCCAGAACTGACAGGATATTAATCTGAGCCAGGGCTCGCTTAATGATTAGGTTTAGCTCAGTGTGGAGAGAGCGGAGCGACCAGCATTTGGGTGGCAAGGCAGACTGTGAAGACCTGTGGGGTCGAGGGGCCTACTACAGCGGCATTTCAGTCTCCTACAGAGATCAGCTTCCACCCTGGGTGCGATGGAGATGGGGAGTTCATCTAGACTGAGTAGACTTCCAATATTGGCCACCGACAGGGCATCAACCCAGTCCCCTGAGAATTTTGCATTAACTGAAAATAGGCGACACCTTGAAAATTGATCAGATTGATCAAGGAGAGAGTTGAAAGTGGTACCTGAACGCAGATTGCCCCATGTCTCAAATGCTACAGGCTGGAAGAGAGATCACTGTTAGGTCCCAATACTTCAGGGGTTTCTTCAGTTTGTCTATGGTCCTACGCTATTCTTGGGAGGGCCATTATGCCAATAATAAGCAATAATAATTGGTTTCAATAATTAAAGGATTGGTCAGTTAATAAATTGACTAATAATACTAATTCTTTCTTATTTTGACACAATGCCAGCAGTTTTGCGGGGTAAGGGTTAAGTCGATTACATCGAACCTCGGTACTTGGGTGGTAC